>NC_056734.1:144149308-144309308 GCF_019279795.1 Protopterus annectens | reverse complement strand
TGCTTTGGTCTAGACCTCCTTACCTGTATCCATAAGGTCAATACACTCCCTTCCACCTTTCAAAACCACTGTGAAAGACAGTCCTAGTAAAAATATGGCTATGTTCTTGCACAAACCAGGATAAATTATATCCCTTAATGTGTACAAGTACCTTTTCCTTCCTTATAAATCCTTACTGTCCATTTTTCACTTACTTCTTTACTTCCATCAGTTTTTCTTCCCTGACTTTCTCTCTAAATATACCATAAGCCTGTTTTTCCTTCACTTCATATTGCAATTCCTGTTTGTATTAGACTAACCTACCTTTAATTTCTCTACAAACTGTCTGAAATTACTCTAAATATTAAATGATTGTCACATAATACGGATCAATTCTGAACCAATGTTTTTATATTATGTTTAATTTGTTATAATTATTTAAATTGCAGATGTTTTTGTTTTATTTTTGAAGATTGTAAAATTATTGTTCTTAAAATGTTTTGTGATAATTTGGAGCTTTTATCCACAGAGCTGCACTGAAAATGGGCTTCTGCCCAGTTGGACTTTCCTGATAAACAAATTTCAATAAATAAATAAAAGCCATTGCTTTCCAAGCCAAAAGCTCATATTCTACAGCATGCTTCAAAATTCCTCCATAGATGATTTTTTTTGCCACATCAACATGGCCTGCATTGCTTGCCTTTGTCAAGCACTATAAGTGCATAGGTTTTTTGGGCCATGGACAAATGCAACCCCAGGGGGGCTTTTTAAGCCAAGCCTTGCTTCCCAAGAATCAAACCCTGTACCTTGTGTCTTTGAGGCAAACACCTTAACTATTATGCCAACACTAACTCCAAAATTCTATAAACTGGATTTGAACCCTACATTACATGGCCCCTTTATCTAAGTTATTTTCTCATACATCTTGTGCCACAAAGATAGTTAGGTGGAATTCCTATATTCAGAGCCTCCTAAGGAACTATTGTTCTCAAAGGTATCCTATCATGATGCTACCCAGGAATTCGGGTTGCTTAGGATTCTGTCTTATCAGTCTGATCAGACAGACTGAATGAAAAAGGATTTAGAAGTTACGTGTTTATAAAGCTGAATCCTTTTCATCCTGTTCATCTGATACAACATCCCTCCCTCCATCCCCATCCAAATTGTCACCTTTCTGATGGGACCTGGTGGACCCACTTAAATCCCTGTCATTTTCCCTTATTTCTCCTATTCTTGGCTTTATGATATCACTGTCCAGGTCCTTAGCATATGGCTAGGAATATTGATCTTAGGGCTGAGATGGGACAGGAGCATTATGGGAGATTTTTGTTGAAGGAGCTAAAGGCAAGAAGCACTAGCAGGACAGCCACATTATATATGACAAGTGGCTCATTTCCCATCAGTCATATTAGATGGATTAGCATGAAAAGGATCCAGCATTATGATAAGTACACAAATCCATTTTTCTGACAAAATGTTGAGGACTGCAGTTAGTAAATTATGAGAAATGTTTGAGTTTTAGACTTTGCATATTTCAGAAAATGCATGCAAATACAAACTTGTTATTTTAGCAACATTCTAAGTATATACAAGAAAAATTTAAATCTGTCCCTAAGTCTGGGCCTTTGTCACATTATTTTGGCTTTGACTCTAATTCTTACTCCAAGAAGGTGATTACTGATTTTAGAATTGAGGTGATCCTCTTGCTATAATCTTAGATGGCCTGGCTTTTCAGGTTATACTTGGTATTCTGTGTGCTTATATTTTACCTTGTTTTATCTCGTATTAACTTCATGCCTTGCTATTTTATGGTATATTTTGCATTTGAAGCTTAACCAGCATAAATGTTATAAGCAGATAATAAGCCATTTGTTTCTGAAACTCTACTACTAGAAGTAGCCTCATACTGAAGTCTGCATTGATATTAAGAAGAAGCTACTTCAGATGTAATCTACTAAGGAGACTGCTTTTTGGGTTTATGTGAAGTATATTATCCTAATCCTGGAGAAAAAAAGCACATATTGTAAAAACCTTTTCTTATAATTTATTAGTACATTTATTAGTACTATCATAAAGATCTCTGAGACTTTATTTTTTACACAGAAAGCAGTCAGTTTTGGAAATGATGGATAAAAATCCATATTCTCCTTTCCGCTATATATTTATATGTTAAAATTTGTGTTCCTGGTTACCTTCTTCCAAATAACTTCCGCCCAAACTAATTAAGGTGTAAATTAGCTTTTTAGTGTTCACCTTCCACAGAGAATTCCAATCTGGTACAAATAAGTCTATTTTAATGCTTATGGAGTAAATACGTCCAGTTTCATGCTTATGCGGTAAGTTTATTTAGTAAGGCAGCTGCCTGTTGTTGTAGCAAATCATGCTTATTCATTTTATTTGTGCATGTCACACACAGCTAAATGTTTCTCTTTGAGACCATATATTGAGACCGTTTGAGAGAGTATATCTTTTCCTTTATGTGTGTTTCCGTATAAACATATGTGTAGAATGGAAATGGTTTTCTTTAAAAAACTGATCCCATCTTGAAATATTCTTTAGATACTGCAGATCACTTACATGGTTACCTTAAGCCAGCATTTTTGTCAGCTGTCTTTGTGTGTGTGTGTGTGTGTGTGTGTGTGTGTGTGTGTGTGTGTGTGTGTGTCTGTCTGTCTGTCTGTCTGTCTGCCTGTCTGTTTGAGTGATACCACACTTGTGTAGTGATGCTTAATCTGAATAAAACATGATTATTATGCCCACAGTTTACATTATTTTGCCACTTCTGTTTTCTAAACCTCTTAAATTTGCATTTCTGAAATATGGTATCCCACAATCCTGTTGGATGGGGGGTATGTTAACATTTATGTAACTTTCATGTTAATTATCTGGGCAGAGTTTAGAACAGATGAACCTGTTTAAGAGCCTTTGTCCATATTTCAGTGTCTGCAGGTTAAGAGGTGTAAGTGGGAGAAAGATGAGAGGGAGGGGCTGATGCGTCTCGGGGATAAGGAAATAATGTTACCTTCCTAATCAGCTCCAATAGGGGAGAGATCCAGAATTTAAAATTTTGTTAACCTTGAAATTAATTATCTATTTTTATATTGTTGAATGGTATACAGTTTAAATTTGTATGCTTACAGGTGCTTACAACTGTTTAAGAAATTGATGGTTTTCACTGTTTATTTACAGCACTAAATGTACCCACGGTGGTGGTGCTGCGGTAGTGTTGTTGCCTCATAGTAAGACACTGTCCGGTTTGATTCTCAGCTAGAGCATCTTCTGTGTGGAGACATGCGTGAATGGGTGTACCTTCATTGAAGGTTGTGCATCAGGCCTGACAAGCTGGTACATAAAAATCAACTGCCAATCATTAGCAGACCAGAATTCCACTGTGGTGACCCCTATCCAGGAAAAGACACAAACAAATTTACAGCACTAAATGTATCAGCTCTTTTAAAAAGGGGATAAACTCTTCTTTTATGTTAAACTGTAGTACTTTGTGCCTGGAGTCAGTAACATAGCTAAAGTGGGGTAAAAAGGGTAGCTGTATCAGGTACAAAGTGTTGGGGGGGGTGCATGATCAGCCGATCCCAATCTGAACCTGAGTGCTGTAACACTCCATGTGCTTGGTGCACTGCAGCAAGCAATTTTCTACAGTTTAAAAGTTAATAAATTTTGTATGTGTATATATATATATATATATATATATATATATATATATATATATATATATATATATATATACACACACACACACACACACACACACACACACACACACATGTATTTTTTTAATTAAGACCTGAACTCTGTAGTGCTCCATGCAGGCAGGGTATAAACTATAGTTAACTGTCTGCAACATTTGTAACAAGCAGTTTGCTACAGTTTAAAAACAAGATTTTTTAAAACAAAAACATGAGCACTGTAGCACTCAGCGCTTCAGTTTAAAAGAAGAATTTTTTTTTATATATATAAAATATGTGTTGAAGGAGGGTTTGTGGCAGGGTATGGAAATGTGACCTGAGTGGCTGGACAAGAGGGAGGGCGGCATGTCATGCACCTGGCTACGTGGTTGGTATACCAGTACATGGAATGTCCGGGGGGGGGTGTATAGCTACCTGTAATAAGCCAATCTCTTACAGTGTAGCTGAGGCGGTGGGGATGTGGCTCATAGTACTGACTCAGGGTCGTGGTTGGACCAATTATGCTTCTGCATGAAGTGTCTGAGCTACTGCTAAACTGATATTTGCTTGTTTACAGGGTATAATGGTAAAGCTAAAAAAAAAATCCAATATCGGTATGTTTCCTTGTTCTCAGCAGCTTTTATTTGAATCCGTGGTTATAGCTACTTTTGCCAAAAAATGACTTTTTTTAGATCCAGGTCATAAAATATACAAAAAATAAAAAATAAAAGAAAGATGGACCAGAGACTGATATAAGAATGGAACAGTATAGAGGGAAAGTAGTAGGCTTGGCAGGGTGAATCTGGGAGATTGGTTTTATAAAAATAAACTAATGCATAAAGAAAGTATTTACATCTTAAAATGTAACACTCTGTCCCATTAAGGACTTAATCTTGAATGTAATTAGAGGCTGCTTATTTGAATTTTAATTGATTAATTGATCTTAATAATTTTATATTTAAATGGGGGCTTACTGATGGTTTTATGTACTCTTTGAAGGCTTTGCCAAGGCGCTAAGATATATAAAACTTTGTACTTTTGCTGGCTGTTGTTTTGTGGATTGAATTTTTATTTCTTTGTGGTTGCTGAGTTTAGGAGATGACTGATGTTCTCAGCATGTAAGGCAGCAGTTTGTCTAAGGGAGATCTGTGGTAACAGATGCTTTTGGGTTCTGCAGGTTAATTAAATAACTTTAGGGGTGAATATGGGAGCTTGTAATGATAGTGGGTTGGCTAATAAAACAGAATGGGACTGAATAAGATGCAATAAGATGCTAATAAGATGGGGGTAGAAAAACATAGGGAAGGAAAGGTGGAGGGCAAATACATATGGGAAGAAGTTGCCAAAAGAGGAGAAAATGAGGGATGCAGACATGAAAGAGATCAGGGACGTCGGGAGGCATACGCACTGTACTGATTTCAGTACAATTTATTTAGAAGGGGTAGCTTTTAAAGCTTCACTTTTTCGCTTTTCTGCGATGACATCAGCAGCTCACTGCGCATGTATTTCCGCCGTTTGCAAGCGGGAGGATTCGGAGATCAAAGCAGCTTCACCTTCAAGGACTTTATTGAGAACCGAAGGTTGGATTCAAGCATGTGGATGTACGAGCGGGATGCAAGCAGTACATTTGGATGTACGAGCGGGATTCAAACATTATGTTGGATGTACAAGCGGGTCAAGGACATTAGTTAGAAGAACCAAGGGTTGGTGAGTAATATGGTGTGTGTGTGTGTGTGTGTGATGTACTGGTGATTACTCATGATGGTGTGGTAGGGAATACTCAGGCTTGAACCCTGTACCTTGTATGCAGGTGTTAAAGACCTGAATTCCCTATCCACCACCATTTTAAAAAAAATTGCAGATTTTTGCCTCATATTTGATCTGATCAGTATATGTATCTTATATGTGTTTTTTAAATATTGCAATGCTTGAAATTTGATGGTGCAGTGGTAGCAACGTAGCATTGATGCCTCACAGCTATAGGTTCTTGGGTTTGGTTCTTGGCTGGGGTGCCTTCTTTGTGTGTGTGTGGGGGGGTCTGTATCTTCTCCATGTGTTTGTGTGGGTTTGCTTTTGTGTCCTCCCATGTTATACAAAGACATGTCTGCATTATTTTTTCCTGGGCCTCTGCTGAAAATAGTTTTTTTTTGTTCCAAGTCAGACTGTCCTGATTAACAAATTGACAGACATTTAAATTTCAGACTTCAGGTTTCTGAATGCTTACTTCCTTACATATTTGATGGTGCAGTGGCAGTATTGTTGCCTCACAGCTATAGGTTTTCTGGTTTGATAATTGGCTGGGGTGCCTTCTGTGTGGAGTCTGCATCTTATCCCTGTGTTTGTGACATAGTAAAACAACTTTTTGTTCTAGCAATAAATATATACTAACACAACCTTTTTTATAGCAATTTTTTTAAGTTTATGACTATTTGAAATGTGTCCTTATTTTTGGGACTGTAATACCCTGTTATTGGCTTTGTCCAGGTTTTTTGTGCTAAGGTTGACAGCTATGGCAAGAACTGAATTCACTGAATATGTTTGAGGGCTGTATTCCCTCATTACTGGGTTTGTCCAGGTGTTTTGTGCTAAGAGGTTGACAGCTATGGTGAGAACTGAATTCATTAAATGATAGCCATTTAAGTTTCAGTCTTCCTCTCTTTCACAAAGCAGGTGATTTGGCATAGTGGTATGTTGTTCTGACTATTTTGCACAGTGACCTTGGCAGTAAAATGTATGATGGTAACACAGCATTTTATTCTAGCATCTTTCCAAGATTATACAAGCAATGTTTAATGTGTTCCTGTTTTTTGCCCTTTTGACCCACCCCGATAAATTTGGCTTTTTCCAGACTTCTTGTGCTGCGAAGTTGAGATGTAGTTGAGTATTGCGTAGATTTTACAAGGAGCTGAGAGCTGCAGGGGAAGAGAAGTTTAGTGCTGATTATGCTAAATCGGCTCACATTGCTAGTAGCACAAAATGTTGTGTACTTGCTTTTAATGCAGAAGGTTGTTGGTTCTACTCCCATAAGGGGTGAGTGCTGCTGTACTGAAAGTTAAGACACTAACTATGAGCCTGTTATCAGCTTGCCATCCATTTCCTATTGCAATATTACTAGCTTATTATTAATGTAATTTAGGCAATTTATTCCTCAGGGGCATCAGACACTTTATTTTTCGGTGAAGTCATGAAATATAAAGGTGATTGCTAGCAGCAACCTCTTCATTACTTAGATTTATTTAACGTGGAATTATTTAGATGACTTTTTTTACTACTTCAGAGATTGTGCATATTATTTACTGATAATGGTGGACTGTAAAAGTTTGACTAGACTTTTATGATGGAAATGTTCTGAATTGGGCAGTTTTGTTTCATTGTTTACTGGAAAAATGTTCAAAGCAATAGGAAGGTGTATCAAAGAGCACATGTATGTTTCATATGCAAGGGGCCTATGATTTAAAAGCAGCCCAGAATTAATTTTTATCTGCCACGGGTAAAATGTATTTTTCTTTGAATGTGGGTTTTAATGTTGTTTCAATGAATGTGAGTTTCAAGGGCAGAGAAGTTTTAATGCCAAGTTTGTTTAGCAGATGTTTAGTGTTTGTGCTGTAAAATGTAAAATAAAACTTTCAAATGAAATTCAAATCATCATAGAAGTAAATCAGTATGTACATTAGTGTTTATGGTAAATGGAGTGAAATAGCAAAGTAATGGATCATTGGAATGGCTGCAGGGGGAGGCTCCATTCGACCATGGTTTTGTGAGGGGGAAGGGCGGCAAACATAGACAGCCCCAGCTGAACTATACCTCCCAACTGTCCAGATTTTCAAAGAATGAATAGATTTTTTGCTTCTTATTTTTGGTTTGTTCCTCAATTTGTGGTTTTCTGGCAAATTATTTAGGAATTAAGTCACTAAATAATGACACACTAGTTTCAGACTTTATAACCTTCAGAAAAATGCATGCTAAAATAAGACCTGTTCTATCAACTGTCCCAGTTTATACAAGAGCAATTTTTAGTACTGTTTATATGTTCCCTCAATATATTTGGCCTTGTCCAGATTTATTGCATTAACAGGTTGAGAGGTACATGCAAATAAATTGCTTTATAGAATTAGGCGTAGCCAAACCTCAACTGTCCCTGATTTTGGCTCAAAATGTTGCTCTTCCCCTAATGATCCCTCCACAAAATAGCAATTTTGGAAGAAAACATAGAGGGTTTACTTTACTTTTATAAATAACTGTAATGATCAGAGTTATACATTACTTTTATTTCAGAAATGCATGTAGATTCTCTAATTTTGTCAGCTGCTCTAAGTTAACTGTGCTCATATTAAAATGATGTCCCTCCTTTGACAGGTTCCCAGCTGTATTGTCTGGCAATTTTATATTTTTGCATCACATTTTTGGTCCGTTTTTCATAAAATTGCAGTTTTCTGGCAAATTAGTGGCAAATTGTTAAAGACTGAAGTTAGAAAATAATGCAGACATTTCAGTTTCAGATTTCATACCTTTCAGAAAATTCGTACTGATGCAAGACCTACTACTATTCTATTACTTTTCTAAGTTTATAAGAGCAATATTTAAAAAAAATGTCCTTATTTTTGGGCCTTTGCCTCAGTTTTATTTATGAGTTTGTTGCTGTAAGAGGTTGAGAGGTTTTGTGTGTGTGTGTGTGTGTGTGTGTGTGTGTGTGTGTGTGGTAGGTAGCATACCTCTCAACTGTCCACATTTTGCAGAATGTCCAGAATTTTGCCCCATATTCTTTGTCTGCTCCTCATAAATTTTGTGATTTTCTAGAAAATCATTGAAGGCTGAAGTTGCTAAATAATGACAGACATTTGAGCTTCAGACTTCATGTCCTTTAGAAAAATTCAAACTAGCACAAATCCTGTTATTCTAGCAACTTTCTAAGTTCACAAGAACATTATTTAATATCTGTCCCTGTTTATTTTAGAATTTGTCCATATTTCTTGCACTAAGAGGTAGGTAGGGGTGTGTGTGTGAATGAAACATCCTAGTTAGTGGTAGCAGGTGGTTAGTAATTTACTCAAGCTCAAAACCTGTACCTTGGTTACAGAAAACAAAAGCATAAAGTCTCTACCCCAACTACCATGATGCATTTTTCAAAGAACTGACATTTCAGGTTAATTTTCAATTCAGGGAACCGAGTTTGAGTGAATTTATATTAGATTACTGAAGAGGCATTACAGCGAATGCCTCTTCATTGACACTAAAAGAGCGAACCGTGAATTACGAGAAAGGCCATAGCTTGGCTGGGGAGGGGGGGTAGCAGTTTGAGAGCTGTCAGTACAAATTTGAAAATCCTAGCTACACCCCTGAAAGAGATGATAAAGAGAAGAAACTAAAGCTGAAAGGGGAAGTGCTGACAGTACTGGCAAGTAAAGAAAGTAAAAACTGAACTAGAAGTGGTCAAGCAAGAGCCAACACAAGGAGAATAGGAAGGAAGTGGGCAGGGAGGGGCAGTCAGCCAAATGGGAAGGACAGAGAGTGAAAGGGACAAATGATGGAAAGGTGTGTAGAAAGAATACTGGAGGAAGTGGAAGGGATCACATATATCACAAGGCATGAGACAATGGACGCAGCAGTGACAGGGATTAAGGATAAAGAATACTGGAGGAAGTGGAAGGGATCACATATATCACAAGGCATGAGACAATGGACGCAGCAGTGACAGGGATTAAGGATAAAGAATACTGGAGGAAGTGGAAGGGATCACATATATCACAAGGAATGAGACAATGGACGCAGCAGTGACAGGGATTAAGGAGAAAGAATACTGGAGGAAGTGGAAGGGATCGCATATATCACAAGGAATGAGACAATGGACGCAGCAGTGACAGGGATTAAGGATAAAGAATACTGGAGGAAGTGGAAGGGATCGCATATATCACAAGGAATGAGACAATGGATGCAGCAGTGACAGGGATTAAGGAGAAAGAATACTGGAGGAAGTGGAAGGGATCGCATATATCACAAGGAATGAGACAATGGACATAGCAGTGACAGGGATTAAGGAGAAAGAATACTGGAGGAAGTGGAAGGGATCACATATATCACAAGAAATGAGACAATGGACGCAGCAGTGACAGGGATTAAGGATAAAGAATACTGGAGGAAGTGGAAGGGATCGCATATATCACAAGGAATAAGACAATGGACGCAGCAGTGACAGGGATTAAGGAGAAAGAATACTGGAGGAAGTGGAAGGGATCGCATATATCACAAGGAATGAGACAATGGACATAGCAGTGACAGGGATTAAGGAGAAAGAATACTGGAGGAAGTGGAAGGGATCACATATATCACAAGGAATGAGACAATGGGCGCAGCAGTGACAGGGATTAAGGATAAAGAATACTGGAGGAAGTGGAAGGGATCGCATATATCATAAGGAATGAGACAATGGATGCAGCAGTGACAGGGATTAAGGATAAAGAATACTGGAGGAAGTGGAAGGGATCACATATATCACATGGAATGAGACAATGGATGCAGCAGTGACAGGGATTAAGGATAACAGAACTAGAAAGAAGGATGTTATTAAGAGGAGCAGGATGAGTGAGGAAGAAATGAAGGAAATGATAGCTAACGGAAGGAGAGGGAATGGCATTTTGGTGACTGGAGCCTCAATCACCAAGGTGATTAAAGGTCTATGCAAAGAAGTTAGTAAAACCAAATTAAGTGAAATTGGTCTCAGGGCCGTGACTTAGCAAGATATGGAAGGAGGACATAATGATGGTCAACTTTTTTTTTTTTTTTTAATTTCTCGAAGTTTTTTGTGTTTCTAATATCATGATGGGAATGGACCCCATGTATGATTAAAGTTCATGAAATTAGTATTGTTTCAATCTTTGATGTCAGCCAAGAGTGCTCTTCGCGGCACCCACAATGTGCCCAGTAATGACTCCTTCTGCAATTCGTACAGGGTTAAATGTATTGGTAACATATCTAAATACAATTGTAGATTCTTTTTTATCAGACCCATTACTCCTAAAACCATTGGAACTGTCTGGGTATCTTTCTTCCACATTGCTCTCATTTCTGCCCGCAGATCCTGATATTTTATAACTTTTTGTCTGGTTGTGGTGATTTTAGTGATAAATGCTACTTTTGTCTTCTTTTCATGGATGACTATATCTGGTCATCTAGCATCTATCTTTTGAACTGTTGGTAATGGATGATCCCATGTGATGTAAACTTCATAATTTTCTTTGATGCTTTGCGGCTCATGTTTTCAGTGTTTTTCATCTACTTCAATACCATAATGTTTGCACAATCCCCAGTGCAGCAATCTTGCCACATTATTATGCCTTTCAATATACAGTCCTTCTGCCATTAGTTTGTCACAACCAGCAATGAGGTGTGTGATGGTTTCCAATTTGGTTTTACAAAATGTACATTTGTCTGTTTCTCCCACATGTTCAATGGACTTTGTAAACCAATGTGTATGCAGCTCACTGCGTTGGGCTGCCAATATTAACCTTTCATATCTTGTTTTGAATCCACCTCTCCTTAACAATTCCTGCATTTGTTCTGAGCGGCATGAGGTTCTTCAAGAAGTTTTCTATGCTTGCAACTACATTTATGCATTTTCCACATTTCTTGCTTTGTCATCTGGTCCTTCACCTTATATTCTTTATTTTGATATTTTTACACATTCAGTTGCTGCCTGATTTTTATCTACTTTTGGTTTGATTTCCATTCCTGCTTGACACTGATACGCTTCTGCTAGATTAAGCAGAGAAATCATCTTAGATATATTCTCCTCATGTTTCAAAACTTTCACTGCATTTGAGTCTTGTGAGGTCAGCAGATATGTGTGAAGTCCCATGATTGCAGATCTATACATGTAATCAATTTCTAGGCGGCCCATCCCTCCTTTGGAATGGGGAATATATCATCTTGGTATGCACTGATTTTTATAAATCATTTAGTGAGCATGAGGCATCCTCTTGCTTTCCTAACTAATCTATCCAATGCATTTTAGAGCAAATTGGTTTATAGATGTCAATGCTGTTGGATTAAAGTCTACTAAAGTATTCCTTGCTTAGTTTTATTCACATTTGTTCATGTTTTGTTTTGATCCTTCATCAATTCCCAAATATTTATACATTCTCTCTTACTCAGGGTTTTTTTATATCACATTCCTGTCCCAAACTGATGTTTTCCTGGTGTCACAGTTTACCTGCTTTAAAAGTCGCTTTTGCACATTTATCCAGACCAAATGACATTCTTATATCATCTGAAAAAGTTGACAACTTGCAGTTGTGCTTTCAGTTCCTCAGTTAACAAGCTATACAGTTTTAAATCATCGACAAAGAGAAGATTAGAAGTCTTTAAACTTTGTTGTTTTCTAGGAGCCAAATTATAGCCATGGCCTAAGCTATTTAGTAGACGGCATAATGGGTTAAAGGCAAGGCAGAATAACAGTGGTGACAGAGAGTCACCCTGGAATATCCCCCTTTGAATTTTTATTCCTGGGATAATAATTTATCCTTTATCATGGCTTAATTGCAAAGTGGTCTGCCACTGTTTCATGGTCTCTGTAAAGTAGTTGATCAGTATAGGGTGCATCTTATACATTTTTAAGCACTCTTTTATCCATGAATGTCAGATACTATCAAATTCTTTTTTGTAGTCAATCCATGCCATATGTAAATTCTTCCCCTTTTTACAATTCTCCACTCTGACTTTATTTAACAACAAATGATCCTTTTTTCCATATGTCTTTTTTTTATTGCCTATTTGTTCTACTGCCATAACTGAGTTTTCTTCTAAATGACTATAAACTCTGTCGGCATCAATTCCCATGTATAATTCATACATCATCAGAAGGCAACTTATTGGCCTATAATTTTTAGGGTAGCTTGCAGGTTCACTCTTAAGTAGGAATATTGTTTTTCCTGTTGTTAGCCAGGATGGTGTCCACTCAGGGTGTGCATATAAATAGTTCTTACTCATGGCTGAATCTTCATGCAAAGATGTTAATACTTTTAGCCAAAAGTTAGATATTGCATCTGGGCCTGGTGTTTTCCAATTAGAGGCTTTTCTTAACTTTGTTTCAATCTGTCTGGCTGTTACATCATCCCATTTCATATCCTGTACCTTTAAACTTCTTATTCTTTCTTTTACTTCTTCTATTCAATTAGCATCATTGTTATGTTCCACAGGATCTTCATAGTTACTTTTTTGGCAGTCCTTCAATTCCTTTTATCTTGTTTCCCAATTCTCTATAAAACATTTTTTGGTCATCAATAAATTGCTTATTTTGTACTTTTCCTTTATATTTTTCTATGTATCTTCTTAGTTTTTCGTCCTGTGCTGAGATTTTTAGTTTAATGCGATAGTGCATGATAGATCCTGATCTGTTCTAATACTGCGTATTGCTTTTATCAAATCTATGTTTCTTAGTATTTTTGTTTATCTGTTCCCTCTTCTATATTCCTCTAACAGTGACACTTCTTGTCTTAATTGCTTTATAATTTTCTCTATTCGATACTTCCATTATGGTATTCGATTTTTCCCCTTACTTTCCCTCAATCCCCTGTGTTCTTGTGGTAGAACTTTATCAGTTATTAATTTAGCTGCACAGTAATATTCCTGTTTACTTCTGTTATATTGCATGGATCTCTATGGATAGTCCTCATTACTGTGATCATTTGTTTTATCAAACTTCTGACTTTTTGGGTTTTATTGACCTTCTGCAGTCTATTTCTTTTGTTGATCTTAATATGTCTATGTCTATTAAATCAAACAACTCTTCTCTTAACTCATTTTTTTCTAAACTTGAGGGCACATTTTTTGTTTCCCATTTCCTGCGGGCAGTCTATAGAATGTATGTTCTAGAGCATGTTCCTGTGGCACCTTCTCTTCAATTTCATCCTGTACCATCTGTTGCTCTGTCATATGGGAATACACTGGCCTATCACTCCTCAACATTGACTGCTTCAGGGTTTTCACAGATTCCTGTTCTTTCCCTTGCTGTCCAGCTTCAAGTGAGTGGTTATACTGGTTTCCTGTGGAAGGCTCCAAAATATCTTCATATGGCACCTGACCAATGGTGGTCAACTATGTGAATGAGTGGGTGCAGGTTGAGGTGCATATTGTCCCCATTGAACTGCCAAATGAGACAGTAGAGGTAGGGAGGTAGCAGAGGCATCCCATGATAAGGTGTTGGAAGTAGGTTTTTCAGAAATGTTATGCATGCCAGCAGCCAGATGACTGCATATGGTAGTGAACCAGGAGTATCGGCTTGGAAATGATAAGAAGATGGGGTATGAACTTGCAGAGAGACGTTTATATGAAGGACGGCCTCCATATTATGCCAGAAGGCTCAGAACTGGGTTACAGAGCTACATCTCAATGACTGGGCCTTTAATCTAAGGAGGAAAAGAGGAGGGCATGTCACACATCAGTAGCAGGTACTTGGTAGAAAGAAGAAAACATATAACACAGAATAGCAGGCAAACAAACAAGAGTGACTCTGAGCGTAACTGAGTTGTCTTACTCTGCAATGCAAGTTGTTTGGAACAGAAGATTGGGGTGAAAGATGCAGCAATGAGAGAGGGGAGGGGTGGCATTGCCAGCATCAAAGAAACATGGTCCAAGGACAAGAAAGTTGGAATATGGAGGTAACTTGGTGAGGGTTGTTCAGAAATGACAGCGAAGGGTGGGATGGCGGGGGAGTTGTCATACATACATAATGATAGAGCAACAAATGCAAAATCACACAGGAGAAAGAAAAGGAGCATTTGAAGGGAGCAGGAGAGAGGACAGAGTCAGAATCCAGGGTAAATGCACTGGCGATTAAAATATAGGAAAGGTGAAAAGCTGATAGATTGATACAGTACAGTATATCAGCCCCAAAGACATCAGAGGAGGAAGATGAGTGCATGAAGGTGAGAATAACTGAGTAAGGCAGCTGGACGAGAGTCTTTGTTATGGGAGATCTGAATCTTCCAGCAGCAACCTAGGAGATGTCAGTTTCCACGGTAGTGAAGGAACAGAAGCTGACAGATTTGGACTATGAGGGATTCAGCCAGAAAGGACAGAATTCTGGATGCGGTTCTAACCCAGATGGAGAACGACAAGGATATCCAGAAGAAGGCTCTGTAACTAACAGCAATCATGGCACTGTATAGTTCTGAGTGGGAGGAAAAGGTAAGAATGCAAAAACAAAGATGATTGTGGGAGATTTTATAAACTAGTAGAAAGAGTCAAAGATGAGTTAGGAGCCTGGGTAAAAACTGATGTAGTAAATATCATTTGGGAATGGGTCATAGATGTAGTACTCAGGGTTATGGACAAGGCTTTGAGAAAGAGAAAAAAAAGCAGAAAGAGGAAAGGCCAACATGGCTACACAGGAATGTGAGAGTAGAAATTAGTACAAAAGACAGGGTCTGCTCGAGGTGAAAGAAATTGAATGGTGACATGGGCAAAGCATAATGAAAGGAGACAAGCAGAAGGCCAACAGAAGAGATGAGTGAAGTAAAGAATAAGCTGTAGGCCTTGGAAGAAATGGCAAATAGAGAGAAACAAAGATTTCTTTGGTTATATTGGAAAGACAGAAGGGAGGGACACACTTGTTCAGGCTGAGCAAATATTAGAAACAGTTTACGGCCCAAAGGAAAAAACAGAGATATTAAATGAATACTTCAGTCTTCAGAAAAAAAAGACAAGAGGAAGGCACCATTATGGATAGATTTAGAGGAGGATGAGAAAAAAATGACAAGGTGGACTGTTCCACAAGTCCACAGGAATCTGGATAGTGTGCTAGCAAATCTTTAGGCTAGTATTTTTAACAGATCACTGACCACTTCAAAAATGCCTGAGGAATAAATGACAACAATTGTGGTACCTTTGTACACGGTGGACAGTAGGATGACCCAGGAAACTACAGGCCTGTTAGCCTAACAACAATGATGAGAATAAGGCTGATTGCTGCCCCAGAGGACAACAGTTTTCAGTACAAAACAGTTATGGGTCTATTGCCAGAATGACCTCTTAGAAAATGAGTTTGTTTAATGACTGGGTCATAGGAAGTTCAGCTTTATTTAGTGCTTATATCCAAGCATTCTACAAATGAAGTAACTGAACAATAATACCACAATGAATACATACATATATGTATATATATATATATATATATATATATATATATATATATATATGCAGAGAGAGTGAGAGAGAAAGAGAATGATAATAAAAAGAACAACAAAAATAGATAAAACGACTCCATGGGTACATACAAAATATGATAAATCTGTAATTCATAAACAAGAGAAGAAAGACTCATAGGATCAAAATAAGAGGAATCATTGCAGATCAACTCTAAGGTCAATTATAGGAAGTATAACGTTTTCAAAATTGTACCCACTCAGTGATATAGATGGAGGTCATATCTCTGAACCTCTTAGTTCAAGAAATCTGAACAGAGCCAAAAATAATGTGGGGTGGGGCAAAGGCCCCAAAATAGGGATAGATTTTAAATAGTGGTCTTAGAAAGTAGCTACAATAACAAATGTTGCATTTGCATGCATTTCTGAAGTTTATGATGTCTGAAACTCAAATGTACGCCATTATTTAGTGATTTCAATCTTCACTGATTTGCCAGAAAATCACAAATGTTATGAGGAACTGATTAAAAGATGAAGCAAAATTTTGGACATTCTGCAAAAATTTGGATGGCTGTGAGGAACAACATGGATTAGCTAATTTTGTAACTCAAAAAATTGCAGCACTTGACAAGATAGAACCAGTAAATGTGATCTGCCTTGATTTCAATAAGACCTTTCTCTCAGCCAAGAACACAAGTCCAATATGTATGGTTATGTGAATAACACACAGAGGGTTGTGTCTTGAGAGGCATCAGGAATAGGAAAAGTTACTAGTAGAATCCCACAAGGATAGCCCCATTTCCACTACTCTTCCTGTTTTAATTTCAGGCATGTCTGAGGGAAGAGCTTTCAAAACCAACCTCTTTGATGATAACACAAGGATGAGAAAAGAGGTTAATAAAGGATCTGAAAAAGCTGACCAAATGTACTAAGAGTTATCAATTAAAGTTCAGTGTCACCTCCACCACAGAAATCTGGGTGTGAGGTGTCATCTGGTAGAATAGAACTGATGGTGATAAAGTAGGAAAAAGAGCTAGGGGAACAAGTGACCCACAACTGGCCACCAAGAGCAGAGTAAGAGGGACAACAGAATGCCTGGGTACAACCTCAGGAAAACATTCTCTGCTAACAGTGAGGTAAGATGTTTACTATTCTAGGTCATCATCAGGTCACAGCTTCAGTACTATGTGCAGTTTTGGTAGCCATACAAGGACAGAGAAATTAACCTGGATGACAAAGTCCTAAGAATGTCACCATAATGCTGCATATGGCAGTGGTGGAAGAATCTGACATTAGAGACTAGAGCAGCTACTGTCACTGAATAATGGGATTAGAGACAAGATATAGCTGTATAAGATCATGTTAGGGAAATTGTGTATTGTTTAGATCTGCTAAAATACTTCTTCAGAGAGAGGTTAGGAGTGTCTAAGAATGGACTACCAGAATGGGAGACAAACAGGGAATCCACAAGAGTTTCAAGAGAACATGGAAAAGCTGGTGAGGAGAGGGATAGAATGGCAATGGAATGTTAATTGACCTTAAAGAGGTAGGCTAGATATGCTTAGGTCTTCTTCTACAGGCAAGCTAATATAATATAATATAATATAATATAATATAATATAATATAACAATATAATATAATATAATATAATATATAACTATTCTTGTAGTGCTTATCAGATTTTAACTCATTTAAGTCTATACTGTTCGTATGTGAGATTGTACTTTCTTTAATTTTTAACTTTTTTTGTAAAATACCCTCATCACATCCATCTCAAAATTTTTTTTTATATAATACAAATAATTGTTCAAGAGGGAGTAAGTACTTCTAGTATTAAATTCACCCCTTGGGAGTTGGGGGTGTGTTACCATCAAAACTTTGTAGTTTAATTTCCTTACATACTTCTTAAAAGTCAATGATGTTTCCTACTAAATAGTTAAAAATGTTATATTCACCCAAACTGTAATGTATATCATTGTGCTTTAAAATGTTGCTGATAGTATGACAAAAACATAATATTCTCTTGAACTTGCAGAAGGCAGTATGCTTGTTTTAGTATAAGTGTATAGAGTAGCGCGTAGTTTATTATTAGTTAACTAGGGTTAAAAAAAAAATAACAATGGGATCAATTATTTTGATGTGTTAATTGACATAGTTGGTATAAAAAGTATAAAAGGCTGGGTTTAAAAAAAAAATGATGATGTGAAACTGATGGGATGTAGATGAGCAACAAACATTTTTTTTGTGGGATAAAAGTGGTCATTCAGCTACCTCTAGGCTATTTATTTCGACCAGTGGATGTGTGGTGACATTTGAAAAGTTTTAAACTACTACTATTTTTTTGGGCTTGCTTCAGTGCTTTTTGTTTTATTTATTCTTGTAGTGCACAGGTGTGCAGGGGCTTATTTGAGTGAGCTCCACCAAGGAATGTTCACATTCATCTTAGTAACTCGAGTATGCAGAAGTGCACACTGACTCTGGTTTGATGTAACAGAGTGTTTGACTGCCATTGTCTGCCAATAGGGACACATGCTAACAACATCAAAAACATTTGTAACCTTACCAGATAATGAGCACTGTTCTCAGCTTTTGCCTGCCCCTTCTTGGAATCCTGTGATGCCAGTGGATATGGGAGTGAATGAGTCAATTTGGGAATGGGGTTGATGGCCACATAGGAATTTGAGAAATAGATAAAATAATCTCACTGTGTGTTGAAATAGATAATAGAAGAACTGAAAGTTTCACCATATACAGTACTTAGCTTTTTCACTGCTCAAAGTCTTCGTTCTCAGTTTTTACATTTTTGAGATACTGTGAATCCGAATTTTGCAGGACCCCATTTAGTTCAAGTCATTTTATTAATCCACCATTTTTTGTTGCAAGCATGCCATAAACCACTTAGTAGATAATACTTTTTATACCATGGTTACTGTTACAGGGTGATTTGGGTCCTCCTGGAATACAAGGACCACCTGGACCTCCTGGACAACGAGGGTATTGGGTAAATATGATGTATTCATTTGCACAAGTTGTTCAATTTATAGTTTTATATATTTTTTTACTGCCGGGGCAGAATCATCTGAAAAAGAAAGTGTATGCAGATGTTATGTGGAGAAGGCAGTATGCAGTTGTTTCCCTGGTTGTGCAGGCCACTGCTGTTCATAGTATTGGGACCCATGTACTCCAGTGCCACTAATCATAATTTACTTTATTAACATCTTTCATAACAATTCACTCCAGCTTAGAGGATGTGATATATTTATTTTTGTTTGTTAACTGAGTTTGTGGGTTGATTCTTATGGACCATTTCTATCCACAACCCAGACATACTGTTATATGTACAATCATGAGTAAATAGTGAGTAATTACACAGTATGTGGAATTTAGGTAATACAATACAGTTTTGTTTTTTGTAATCAATTTACATAAACAGCATGTTTATTTTATATAATACAATGTGAAATGTGTAGAATAATTTGTTAAATTATGACAATATGTAGTGTATAGCACAATATGATATATTATCTCACATGTATATAAAATGCATCAGGGTATAAGTAGTCTGTACACTTGTGTTAATTCATGTTGTAGTCTAAGTTGTTGCTGCTTATAGTTTTGTAACCCACCCCTTAATACAATTAGTAGCTAACAGCAGTATCCATTTTTACTTTAAGATCCATATATTATGTTCATGGATTGTTTTCATGATATATATTTAATTGTAATAACCATATGTTCTCATATTCACAATACAGCCCATGTTTAATTTTATATTTGTGTGTTGCATTTGCTAACCAGATTTCAAAAATGATAGCTTTATTCAGTCTGCTTATCATGCTGTTGACAACCATGAAAATCTGTTTTGTGTGGCTAAACAATTGTTTTTTTCTTGACATACTGAAATTGAAGTTGACTCTGATAAATTAAAACTCAAAATCAAGTCATTAATTAGAACGTAACTTGTCATGTTTCTAATCTGAGTCTGTATGCTTAAAATATGATTATATGTTTGTATTTAAAAAATAACTTTTTTATCCTTTTTACCATTCTTTTTAATTATATTTGTTTCTTAGGGTTTACCAGGACCGATGGGCATTCCAGGACCAAAGGTAAAATAAATACCAAGGCAACAAAATGTGTCAATGATTTGATAGTGAACTGCAAAAAAATGAATAAAGTTCTGTAATAACATAATAAATGCGTAGATTAGTAACAATAATACAGTTCAATATGGGACAAAAACTGCAAAGAATATCCAGAAAGAAATGAAAAAGCAGTATTTCTGATACAGATGCCCACACTGCACTTCCTACTTGATATAAAAAGTATTGGTCAGAAAGATTTCTTATCTTATGCGTTACATACTTTTATTGTAGTGCAATACAATTATGTGAGAACAATAGCTACATTCTCAGTAAAGCACTGAATTAGTATGAGAAAACCCAATATGCATTTTAAACAATGCTAAAACCTAAATTCATTCAGAAATAAATGAGATAACAATATAATTTGCACAATTTTGACTTTATCGATTTAATGAAATATAGTTTTCAGACTTTGTTAAAGAGTATTAATGCATATTGAATGACATTTTCTTGTAGTATCTGTTTTTGTATCATTCATGTGTTTATATTTCTGTTTGCATTTTGGTCATTCCTCTTAATTACATGTGCTTCAAATAGTCTGACTGGTAGAAACTGATCTTGTATGTTTTGTGGGTACAGTCAGATGACTATCTGCTTAGACTTAACTAGACAGACATTTTACGGGAGACTAGAACAAGTCTGAAATTGCTGTGTATTTAAAAATTCAGTGTATGTGTATGTGTGTGTGTATATATATATATATATATATATATATATATATATATATATATATATATATATATATATATATATATATATATATATCACATACAGAGCTTCAACAGATCCTATTCTGTCAGACCTGTCACACATTTGTAAGTCCATTCCAGGACCAAAGGCAAATAAATACCAAGGCAATAAAATGTGTAAATGGTTTGTTAGTGAACTGCAAAAAATGAATAAAGTTCAGTAGTAACATACTAAATGCATAGATTAATAACAATGCTGCAACATATGTAGAGCTTCATTCTGTCAGACCTGTAACACATTTGTAAGTCCAATGGTATCATTCAAACCTACTCAAGAGATTTCAATCTGTTTTGCAAAATTAAAAAAAAAACCTGCTGAAGGGATAGGTATGTATCACAGACAATATTACTTCTATGGAACCACCTTCCACTCCACATAAAGCAAAGTATTTCTGTAACTCTATTCAAATGTAATTTGAAAGAATGTCAAGGAAACTGCAAATTTGCTCCTGGTTTAGTACCCCTGTCCCTCACAGATAGGAGAAACATAAATGTCTCAACATATCCCTGTTCTGCCTGTCTCTGGATTATTCATACACAAAATATAAGGGGTAGAGACTACCACAGGAATGTAATACTAGGCTTTGTAAGATCTTCACAGATCAATAGCCTAGTAAATATTTATTAATCTATAGACTGTATGTGGGACCAGACTAAATGCAGAAGGACAATAATCAATGAATATGTGTATTACCTATAAATATAATTTGTAAAGGAGTAATGTGCTAAGCAAAATTGCAATTATTTCAGGTATGTATGTGTAGTTCATGGTTGAAGGTCATAGAAGCATAGGATTTTATGTATGAGAAAGGTCAAATACTTTTTTGATGCCCACTGAAGGCTTAGACGTTCCTATGGTTTTGAAGGGGGTTCACTGTAAGAGAAGTCAAGATCCTGTGCATTAAGATATTGTAATTATTAACAAATACACCACTCTAAATGCACCAGCATTGAAACATATATTTACCACTGTTAACCACATGGCTGAGGTTTGTGAACTTACTAATGCAATAAAATGGATATTTTGGTATTGTTCAGGTTGGAATTTTAATTACTGTTGATTTAAATATGTATAAAAGTATTTTTGATGTTTTGCAGGGTATAATGGGTCGATCAAATGAGGGAGAAGAAGGAGTAAAGGTATGGCACAGAATCGATTTTCCCATTTGTTTAATTATCATAACTTAATAATAGTGACTGGAGATGGTAAATAAAAGCCATCTTGTATGGAAACCAAAGTGAAATATTTTACGTAATGACATTTATAATAATATTGCTTAGCTTATGAAATCTTATATAAAGTCTACATTCTGTTTACGTTATCCTTAGACTTACACTTGATGTGAAAGTGTATCCTTGACAGATGCTTTACTTAGTGACATTTTAATAGCAATTGTTTTCCACTACTGAACCATCATCTAAATCCAACATTCAGGAGTTCTTGTCTGTATTCTGCCTTTTGTGTGTTGCATAACTCTATTTTCATGCCTTAGCCACTGTGATACATTTACTTTAGAGCCCTTATAAATATTTCACCAACTTTCAATGACATCATAACATGTATACAACATGGTGTGATAGGACACTGACCTGTATGAGATTTAGGTATCCATGCAACTTTTTTAGTCATATAATGGTAGAATTACAAAACCCTTATTTAGGTAAATATGTTGAGTTTCATCTTCAAATAAGGAGCTGTATGCAACAGGATTATAAAAGCTACTTGATCCAAAATTTCAAAGTAGAGGCATTTTTCTTCTAATCTTATATAAACACAGGCTTCCTAACATCTCAGGGAAAAAGCCTGCTATGTTTCAATAATTTGTCAATTTGATCACAGATAATGAATAATATGCTACTTTTCCTGGTGAATAAGTATTGGAAAACAAGCAGAAAAACTATGCCTTTAACTAGATAAATATTTATACTAGTATCAAAAGAGCTGTTTTGTACAAATTGTATACATATGGACTGTGATTTCTGAACAAGTGCAGTGCAGCTGTTATTGACTGAAAAGTTTATGAAATAAAATGATATAATGGAGGTACTTTTTCATGGACAGTTTCACTCATCCCCTTGTACAGTGAAGATGAAGCAGGCAGGGTGGTTCATTTAAGATGCTTTATTATATAGAAACACATCAGGATGGATAGCAGCATCTTTAAATATAAATGAACTGGTTAACAGACAGGCCTTACATACATACATGCTTACATCTCAACAGCTTACTACAAAATGGCAGTCAGACTTGCATGTGCTCAGTATTTA
Source organism: Protopterus annectens (assembly GCF_019279795.1). Lineage (NCBI taxonomy): Eukaryota > Metazoa > Chordata > Ceratodontiformes > Protopteridae > Protopterus > Protopterus annectens. Next base: position 144,286,346 of record NC_056734.1, on the reverse strand, counting down.
TACACTTGTGCAAGGGCTTGGATAGCTTCTTAAAGGTACATACACACATTGATCTACACCCTCCCTCTTAAAAAGATGGCCATTAATCAAAATGACATTGCAATTAGACATGCATTAATATAGACATTTAGAAACAAACACAATGTTCATGTCCAAGTTGCCATGTATCTAGAACATTGTCCGGAGATGTAACTGGATCTTGTAACATAACAATCAGGACTGGGTTTAGAAACAGGGACAGTCTTCAGTGAAAAACTCATATCAGGAACTTCAGGATTCATCACAAGAAGAGGGATTCTCTCTGAAGCTTCCACTAGAACTGGAACACTGGCAACTCACTCTGAGATAAAGAGTCTTTCTCACAGGCTATATGCTATGGTATAGGCTTGGACACTGGTATCAAATGTTTCCGATTCCCCCTAAAGTCAACTCCTTGTGATTCCACAATGTATGATCTTGGCTCTGGGTAGATGTTCTTCACAACTCCACTCTGATCAGAACCTTTAGACATTTGCATCCTTACTATTTCTTCCTCTTGTAATGGATTGAGCGGTTTGCTACTCTTATAATAGTAGGACTTCCGGGTTAAACACTTCTTCAACAGATTGGTTTTCACTGACCTGTTCCTCTGGACACATGGAACCAGCAATTGACTACTGATGGGTAATGTGGTTCTGGTTTGTCTCGACAGAAGTCTCTGAGCAGGTGAACCAAGATGTTTATCATGAAGAATGTTTCTGAGATTCCAAACATGCAAGAAAACATCACTATTCCCTCATTTTGACTTCTCTAATATCTGCTTTGCACTTTGAACTGCACTTTCTGCCAAACCATTTGACTGTGGATACTCAGGGCTACTTGTGACATGAGTAAAGTCCCACTCTTCAGCAAATCTATTGATTGAACTGCTGGCTTGTAAACTGCGTGCCATTGTCAGGAATAACTTTGTGCAGACACATCCACGGTAGTCCAGGAATCTGGGTTAGCTGAAGTGGTTCCTTCTGTTGATATGGCTTTGTACTATTGTGCACATAAGATGAAAGTACTTTCTCAATATCTTGTGACATAGAAGGCTAAAACACTAGTCCTCTCACCCCACTTTTGGTAGAGTCTACTCCTGGGTAACCTCATTGTAACATAGTAATGTACTCTTGTTGCAAGGACTTTGGAACAATAACTTTAGGGCCTTTCATGATGATGCCATTGTCTGACAAAATTTCATCTCTGTATGGAAAATAAGGTTGCACCTCTGGAGGTAAACTAAATTGCTTTGATGGCCATCCTTCTTTGAGGAAGTGCTTCAGCTTTTGTAAAACTGTATCTGCAGCTGTGTGATCTCTGAGCTTATCAAGATGTGTGGAATAAAAAAATCTGACCTCCATGACTTTAAAATCAAATCTCAAACTCTCATGCTGTTCAGTGGTGCTTCTGGGTGATCTGGATAATGCATCAGCAAAATAAAGAAGTTTGCCTTTCTTGTAGACAAGATTGAAATGATACTTTTACACTCTCAGCATCATACATTGCAATCTGGCTGGGGCTGTATGCGTAGGCTTTCTCAAAATAGTGACTTAAATCTGATGATCTGTTTAAATCTGGATAGGTCTACCATACAAATAATCATGGAACTTGGAACATGCAAAAACAATTGCCAAAGCTCTTTCTCTATCTAACCATACTGAATTTCAGCTTGGGTGAGAGTTCTGGATGCATAAGCAACAGGTTGACCCTCTTGTAAAATGACTGCACCAAGACCAAATTTCAAAGCATCACATGAAAGAGTAACTGGCTTATGGATGTCATAGTATCTGAGAGTAGGTGGACTGGCAATTCTCTGTTTCAGGACATCAAATGCTCTCTGGTGTTTCCTCTAACCAAGACTAAGATACATCTTTATGTGTTAGTTCTCTGAGTGGTGCTGATATTTGACTCAAGGCTGGAATGAACTTGCCTAGGTAGTTAACCATGGCAAGAAAACATTGCAGGGCTTGAGCATTGCCTGGAGCTGGCATCTCAAGAATGGCTGTTTGCTTAGAAGGGATTGGTTGTAGGCCTGAACTGGTAAATAAATGACCAACATAAGTGACTTCTCATAGCCTGAATTTGCATTTCTGTGGATTCAGCTTAAGGTTCACTTGATGTGCCCTTTCCAGAACTGTTCTGAGGTTTCTGTCATGCTCTGCTCCACCATTACCTCCTGCCAGTATGTTGTCTGCTATAATAGCACAGGGATACCCAGAACAAATTTGCTCTATTGCATGTCAAAAAATTCACTTGCAGAATTTATCCCAAATGGCATTCTCAGAAATCTGTATCTTCCAAATGAAGTACTGAAAGTAGTGAGCAACAAAGATTTCATTTTAAGCAAAATTTGCCAAAATGAACTCTTTGCATTTAAAACAGAAAAAAAACAGTGGCATTTGGCATCAGAGCTGAGACTTCTTTGACTGTGTGCATTGGATGATAAGGTGTTTTTAGTGTCTTGTTTAAATCTCATGGGTCAATACAAGTTCTGAATTCATCTGAGCTTTTCTTATGAGCTACCACCATGGAAGATGCCCCATTCAGTTGGTTCTATGACTGGACAAATCACACATTGTTGCACCATTTTGTCTAGTTCGGCATTAACTCTGGTTTGAATGGCTACTGGAAATCTGTGAGCTGGCCTGATAACAGGACTGACATCTGGGTCTAACTTCATGGACTGCACATCTGGAAGCTTGCCTAATTTGTCTTCGAGAAGATCAGCATAGGTAGAAAAAATAGACTGGGAGAAATTAGAGTAGTAGTCTTTTAAGCTAACATGGTGAACTTCCTTGTTAAATGAAAGCAGTTCCATTTCCAAAGTGTCACTGAGGCATAATAATAACTGGACATGCCTCTTGACCACATATAATAAGTCATAGCTTCTTCCAGCAGAGTAACATGAGAGCATAACTAAGCCTTCGGTTTGAATCTCTTCACCACCATAAGCAACAAGCTTTGCACACTTTGCCAAATCAAGCCTTTCACCAGCACATACTCTAGCAAATGTTTCTGCAGACATAACATTGCACTTTGAGCCAGTATCAACTTTGAGATCTATGGGTTTGCCATTTATCCGAACAGTACAAAATATTTCATTCTTGCCCCATAAATCAACTGCATTGACTGTTTCACTAAGCACTGACACACTATCAACATAAAAAGAATGAGACTCTGGGTCATGGCTTTCTAATTGATTAACTCGCTTCTTAAAGTGTTCCCTTTTAATAAAAGAATGTGTGGCCTTTGATTTATATAATCTTTTGAAATGATTCCATTTATTACATTTGTGGCATTGTTGACCAAAAGCTAAGCACCTTTCCTTTTTAGATTCATGACTTCCACCAGAGTTACAGCAGTTGACAATGAAAGTAGGATGTGGCCCATGCTTTGAGTTTGCTGACTCACTCTTATGCTTCACTGAGGCTGTGCAAACTCTGGAACGTGTTAGAAATGCTGGGGTTTACCTGTGCATGTTGCAGGGGCTACAGTTGCTGCCATGTGCCTGGGCCTGTTTCTTTTAACCACATGCTGCAGACTATCAATGTGAGCTTTAGAAGTTACTGGAAACATGCCTCTCTCATTTGTAAGCATATTCGTGTGCTTTTCTGTGAGCTCATATACCAGACAAATCTCAATGGCTTTATTCAAAGTTAAATCACTGTTATGAAGCAAAATCTTACTCAAAGCATGATCTTTAATACCACACACAAGTCTGTCCTTTATCAACTCATCCCTTAAATCACCAAATCTGCACGTTTTAGCCTTATTTCTCAAGTTGGTTACATATGCTGCAAATGTTTCACCTGCCTTTTGATCCCTTGTGTAAAATAAGTGCCTCTCAATTGCAATGTTGGTCTAAGGGTTACGCATTTCTCTAAATTTACATTTTAAGCACTCAGGGTCCTCCCTTGACTCAGCCGCTATAACAATATCACAGTTTCCCCCCTCTCCAGCAAAGATAGCAGGCGCATACACAAATAAATGTTCCCTTTCTATGGCTTCTGGCCCAGCTAAATTAAGTAGAATAAATGCCTTTGTACAATCACCTTTATCAGAAATTGCAGCCTGTATGAGAATGTCGTACTCTTGCTCAAACACTCTCCAGTTCTCTACAATATTATTATCAAACACTAGTGGACCAGGTTTTCGAAATCCTTCAGCCATGCCAACAAAGTATGGTCAAACACATTGAAAATATGTCCCTTGTAATTATATATGAACAAGTTGCCTCCCTACAGCTTGCAGTAGCACACAAATGCACAACAAACTATTCAAAAAACTGTACTTTGTGAAAAATGCTTTGAAATGGCTGTATTTTGCGAAATAACTTTACTGCAACACTGCAGAAACATGCAAGCACTTCATACAAGTCTGATAACTTGAATAGCCTCAGTTAATATGAAAAGTATGGATTCACAAACCACGTATTGAAAAATGATGTTTCTCTTTATTTTATTCGTTTTATTCATTTTATGCAATTCAGACTATTTTTCAAACATTTTCCATAGTAATTCAAATATTTCTAGCAATATTGGACATTTTAACTTATTTTAAAATCATTTAGAGTGTTCTGTAGGCTTCATTTCATATTTTGCAAATAAAAACTAGTTTGAGCAAGTTTTAACATGAGAAATTCATATCTTGCTTGTTTTACAAATTATACATGCAGCAAGGGACGGTCCACTTCTGTACACACCACCACCCATAGCTAAATGCCTCTTGAGTTCAAAGTAGAGAAACTGGAGTTGTTTCTGGCCATTAGATATGCCACTTCTGACACCATGTCACTCATCCCCTTGTACTTTGAAGACGAAGTAGGTGGGGTAGTTCATTTATGATGCTTTATTACATAGAAACACATCAGGATGGATAGCAGCATCATTAAATATAAACAAACTGATTAACAGATTACATCTCAATAGCTTACTACAAAATGGCAGTCAGACTTGCACATGCTCAGTATTTATACACTTGTGCAAGCCCTTGGATACTGTAGCTTCTTAAAGAGACATGCACACATTGATCTACCAACAGCAAATTGTTTCATGAAAATCTGTAAATTAATTTAGTTTATCTTTTTATTTGTACGTACAATAGCACTGAAGCTGCCATCCCCAGAGTAATGCTACTGGATGTTCATAATTTGCTTCAGGCTGCCTTATAATGAAATATCATATCATTAGTGTATATATCTTGAATCTCACTGATGAAAAAGCATGTGTTCTCAACCTAGCATATACTAACAATTAAGCTATGTAAATTTTTTAAGGAAACAAAGTCCGGTACAGATCATAAACTGAAACACTGGTTCACAGTTACTGAAAACAGAAAATTTAATTTTTTGTGATAAAATTACAGAAATTATACCCATGCTTCATATGTCTAGTTTGGGTCTATCTTAGAAGATCGACAGACCATTTGATCAACATTCATTTGGTTGACAGCTCATTTGGTCGACAACCAGTATTCATGGCAAAAACCTGGGGATTTTCCCCCCTCCCCAATGTTGTGCGACCCTGGAGTTGATATATATAGTTAGGGGGTGTGGGGGGTGAAGCCCCTCACCTATTTTCATTTAAAACATGACAAATTCAACAAAAACTACACATTTTAAACGAAAATAGGTGGGGGGCTTCGACCCCCACCCCCCCCATTGTGGAGGGCTGTGCCCCCCACACCCCCCTAACTATATATATCAACTCCAGGGTCACACAGCACTGGGGAGGGGGGCAATTCCCTGTTAAGTGCCTTGAATACTGGTTGTCGACCAAATGCGCTGTCGACCAAATGAATGTCGATCAAATGGTCTGTCGATCTTCTAAGGTAGACCCATCTAGTTTATATTCATTATTGTGATTCTATTATAATTTAGTGTCTCTACATATAAGCAAAATTAAAACAGGCACTTAGAAAGAACAATTGAAATAAGCAAAGTTGCAATTTTGTTATCAGTAAATAAAAAAGAAATACAAGTGGAAGTGAATGTATGCCTGAGTTAAAATCACAGATTACAAAGTGATCTTTTGTTTTTGAAGTACTCTGTCCATGTTTTGGAATTTTATAGTATTTTCCAGAGAAAATGGAAAAATGTGTCTGTGCTTATAAACATATTTCTGATATGCCACGTCAAGCTGTCACTTGCTTTGCTGACAATCTGGTAGTATAGTCACGCAACTTGATACAAAGCCAATAAATCAGAATTTTTTAATCCTAAAGAAGTTATGCTCTATCACAAATGCAAATTAAAAAGTAAAAAAGTATTCTTACTGAATTAATTAATATTATTAATTACTACCATGATTTTTTCTATTTTCCATTTTTAAGAGCTTTGGCTAGATTACAGGATTTAATACAATCCATTTCAAAAAATATTGTCAGGATTTCTCATTCCCTCCCAAAATGTATTTAGTCATTAAATGCATGTGCAGTGTTAGTCATTCAGTTTTAGTAAAATTTCAAATGTGTTACACAAAAGAAAAACTCAGTTATGTACTATACTATTATGTGCAAAGTAACATGGGGCTGACTGTCATAAAAAAAATTGTAGTCTGGGTGTTGAGATAATGGTACATCTCAGTTGGAGTGGAATTTGTGGCAATATTGTTCTGATATATAACCTCAAGTTCCTGCTGCAGTCTATGAGACATTCTCCTTTTTAAACAATGTATACTTAGGTATTTAAAAGGAAAACAGCTGATCAGATTTTACCTGATATAGCCCATCTTAATGCTGTACATTGTTAGATGGCATCTTTGTTTGATGACATCTGTGATATCCAGATAATATCTCACTGAACTGCCACCAAATGAACATGATGTCCCTTACTATCCTGGGTCAGTAACTAAGGAGCTTCAATCCTCACTACTGACTCCAATGTCAGACTGTCACTTAAACAGGAGTAATATTTCACAATTTACCCCTAAGAACACAACAGGAACAAGCTCTGTAACCTGGGACTGGACTGTATACTTCTGTCTACCCCTAATGTAACTCCTTATTACACACTCCAGAGCAATGTGTCCCAGTTTAAGACCTCTGATACACTCACACTTAAATTAATTAAATCTCACACAATGAAACACTTCTGGAAAAGCCTGACACAGATTTCCAGCTGTGTCCCTTCCCCAAAATAATACAGTAATGCTGCCACCAATCAGAATGTCTTTATGCTTTTTACAGGGGTGTCTAATTATGAAAATTAATATTAAAAATTTGTAGCAAATGACCTAAGCAGCCAGGCTTTCGGGGTGGTCTGGGAAGTTATCAAGGCAAGTATAAGCACTCCCAAATCACTAAAGAAAACACTGATTCACCAGCCACAATGTAAGTTAATAAAAGTATTTAATAATGAGCAAAATTATTAAAATATAAAACAGTAATTTCCAATAAACAAAAAGAACTCAATCACCAGGAAAATTAAATCAATACTAAAGGATAGAAATCCAAGATTTAGAAAAACTCTAACTGATCTAGCTGATTAGTTTTAATTTCCTACCTAACTAAAGAACACTGCCCCTGATCTAAACTAAATTACTACAACAGAGCAAAGGCAGACTTACAGTTCTTGGTGAGTCCTTTTGGGTATCCACTGCACAGTACATCTGTGAACAATTCACAACTGGCTGTTAACTGGCTATAACTGTAACTGACAATTGACTACTGTAACTGACTTCAGCAGGCTCTTTTATAGACTAGCCTGTCACAACTATTTCAGTTCTAATTTTCATTTCATATTTTCAAAATAAACCAACAACTGTTTACTAAAAGTTCCTTCTTGTCTTTCAGCTTCTGACACTAACACATAGCAACTGTCACCATTCTGATTACATCATCTGCAGATCAACTGAATCTGAGACAGTTCACCTTTAGAATCTTTCTTCACAAACATGTGCAGTTTGAAATGTAAAGAACACTGTTCAAGTCTTTAAACATCCTGTACAAACAGATTATAAATCACCACGTAAAAACATATTTACAATATCATAGCTAGTCAGGCTGGCATACAATACACAGGTCAGTCTGAAATTATATACAAAACTTCAGCCAGACATGCTAGCACAAATGACAGTGTCCAATTTCTTCTCAGCATCTATCATGTTTTCTTCTGCAACATACACCTTCTTGGCCTATCTGGTGTGAGTATGCTATAATATATGTTCAAAACTACATTAAGCATATCAAAACATCATTGCCTGATATTACTGAAGAGTTCCTTATATTGTATCTGCCACTGAACTTTGACATTAGATTTAATCTAGATTTAATCTAATATTAACATAGATGAGCCCATATGTTAAGACTTACCTCTTGTTTGTATATGTGTATTGTACTTTTATGATTACTTTTGTCAAATGAAATGTTTATTATAGAGTTTTCCTTCAAGGCCTGTGCAGTAAAGGACTATTTCTAATGATGCTACCCTTATACTTATGTCTAATAAATATATGCATATATGCATGCTTATTCTTTCAGGGCAGATTTTTCTGCAAATGTTTTAAGAACTATATGGTAGAAAATACCAGAAAGCAAGAAAAGATATAAAAACACAACACTTATTTCACTGCAGCCAAGCCATTTACTAAGAAAATTATTTTTGTAACATATGACATTTCCAATAATTTTAAGACTACCTATTTAACAATAAATCTGTTGAAATGCTTATAGATTTATCTGACTTTATTGGTTAAAATTAACATGCATTTTTTTTTCCATCTCTTTAACTAAAAAGTATTTTGGATTGTGTTCATTTAGTACAGGCCATTGACATAGAGCAGCATTAATGCTTTGCCGCTTGAAAGAAAGTCACACCTATTATTCCTGGGTTGTGCATCAAAGGCATTTATTGATAGCATGCAATTTCCAAGAAAGATGTTGAGTATAGCATAATTAACTGAACAGTATTGCACTCACAGTATATGAAGCTTTGGGTAGTAGGCAAAAATAAGGGAAAAATAACTTGTTTTCTTGGTGTACAGAATAATTACATTTCAGCTAAGCAGAATGCATCCTTGTGAATCTTGGTAATTCAGTCTGATTCTAAACAAATTTATTAGATTTCATGGCAGTTATTTCAGTGGGTTAAGGCTAGGATAATCTGGCAGTTGGCCATAGAATTAGTGATGTGAGATGTTAGTAAATTACTTCCTGTAGTCAAGGATTTCATTGTCTCATCCTTCATTAGTCTACTACATGACTCTGAGCCAATCACTTAACCAGACAGTGTGTTTGGTTTGGTTTGAAAAAACTCCAATTGGATCAGTGCCATTCCCCATTTAATGAATAGAGAAAAACAAATAAATAAATAAAATATTTTTAATATCATTGTATGAGTAAAATTAAGAATCAGTACCATGAAGGAGCTTGCTAGCTTTACTGTATAAATGAATAGAACATTGACTATACTCAACTAACCAGGGTTGAGATAATCGGCATGGGCAGTGGAGGAGCTGGTGAGGGTGAAAGAAGAATGAGCTGCCAGTGCAGGCTTTGCCCACATTGGGGCAGATAAGCACAAATCCTACTGATCAATCTGCACAGACTGATGAATGGGCTGATATTTTAAGCTTAAGCAATGAAGCAGGAATGTTTTAGTTACATGCTCATGTAGTTACTTGAGGATAAGGGTAAGAGAAAGTACTCAGGCTCATCCTGGTTTGTAAGGCCAAGGAAGGTATCATCATTGAACTCATAAACAAAGACATCGGTAACCTCCAAATACTGGACTCCACCCAGTTCTGGTTTGTGAAAGGCAGATCATGCCTCCTGTACCTGATTGACGTCTTTGAGGCAGTCACCAAAGCTGTAGACAAGGGTAAGGTGGTTCACACAGCCTATCTTGACCTCGCCAAGACTTTCAATACCATTCCCCCATTCTGGAACTATAGTTAAACTCACTAAACTAGGTATAAATCCCTAAATCACAAGATGGGTTGCCAACTGGCTCACTGACAGAACCCACACTGTAAAAGTTGCAGACTCCAAATCTGACTTCAAACCAGTGACAAGTGGAGTACCACAGGGTTCAGTCCTGGGACCTCTCCTGCTTGGTATCTACTTCTCTGAAGTGCAGGCTAACACAGAAGGCCTTTGGCTAATGAAGTTCACAGATGACTGCAAATTAGGAGCCATAGTTGAGTCCCCAAATGATGTGGACATCCTACAGAAGGGCCTCACTGAGACAGATGCCTGGTGTCAGAGACATGGCCTCAGGCTCAATGCCAAAAAGTGCATTGTCATCCCCTTTGGTAAAAACTCTGTACCCATGAACTACCACATAGGCGGCAGTCTACTTAATGCCGAATGTGTGACAAGAGACCTTGGGACACAGGTGGACAGTAGTCTCTCCTTTGATAATCACATCACCACAGTAGTCAGGAAATCCTTCTACATGGCATACCACATCACAAAAGGGTTTTCATCCAGGAAAAAAGAGGTCATTGTTCCCCTCTACTCGACACTCATTAGACCCATTATAGAGTACAACGCCCCTTTTGGAATGTACCTCACAAGACATCTGCAGCAGCTGGAAAGGCCACAGAAGTACCTCACAAAGAGGATTACTGGCCTCAAACAGATGCCCTACACTGACCGTCTCAAAAAACTCCAGCTTTACTCTGTAGTATATGCCGAACATATAAAGCTATGTCAAACCCAGAGCTGTTGGACATGCTACACCTAAGGAAATCCCAATTCCTCTGAGCTACACGCTCTAAGGACCTAAACCTTGTCACCACAATAAACAGGACATGCTGGAGGGATAGATTCCTGTCCCAGAGACTTCCCATGCTCTGCAACAAGCAAAGCTCCTCATTAGCACTCTTAAAGAAAAATCTTGATGAGTGGATGGGAAATAGGAACTATACCCCGGCGATCACTTCTGTGGCTCTGCTCAACAGGGGCACAGGAAAATAATTTTCTTGGGTGGTGTAAGCCAGGGAACCTTGTTGGCTAGGCTTACTTAGGCCCTTGGGCAAATAGCCTAGTACCTTCCTATGTACCTATAAATTGTAGGCTACAATGTGCTTTCCACATGAGAGAGGAAGGAGGCTAGGCCCAAAAAAATGGACAAGACAGCTTTGGATGATGTCTCATGCCTCCATTTATATACTTATTTCAAATTTAACTAGTGTTAAAGAACCAACTGGTGATGTTGGGTAGCCATTACTCCACACCTGTTCAGGTTATCAGTGTGGGTTCCATAGGGCTTCCTCTTAAGTTGTTTGCTTTTGGTATCTTTTCCTCAGATGCTGAAATCAAAAGCAAAACATATGGGAAGGAAATTTTGCTGATGATCGCAAACTTGCTACAGTAGACTTTTCTTCCTGTTATACTTTGATACATCAGTATGGTTTGGCTTGATTATAACCCACTCCTGCTGTAAATGTGGTGAACTGGTGCTCAATATAGGCAAATGCAGGACATTCAACTTTGAGAAGCAAATAGTTCCTGATATTTTTTGAGATGGGTTGATTTAGCTAGAGACTATACTTAAGTACCTTGTTATTCTTACAGATGGAAACTTGTTTTGATTAACAAGTTATCACAATAAAAAGAGGAGTCTTTGTTATTGGTCATATGATTTCGGCACACTGTAATGATATCACCGTGTCATTCTACACCTCAACAGCTTCCCAAGCTCTGAGTGCAAGGCCCCTGTCCTGTCTCTATGTTCTGACAAAGGAGAGCTTCAAACCAGAATTTGAACATTCATTCTTCATTACTAAGGGGACTAATGTGCTTAGAAACCCAAGATACTCAGATAAGACTCGGACAGTAGTCTAAAAAACTGAACCTGGTCCTATTCTAGCATAATCTCCTGAAAGGTGTTCAATTTCTTACTCTATGAGCCCTGAACAATCTTGTCTATTCAGGACATTGTCTGTAGAATGAGCAGACATAAAGGTACAGTGGATATAAAAAATATACACACCCCTGTTAAAATGCCAGGTTTTTGTGATATAAAAAATGACACCACAATAAATCATTTCAAAACCTTTCCCACCTTTAATGTGTCCTATAACTTGTACAATTCAATTGAGAAACAAACAAATCTGCAAGGGGAATAAATATAAAAACTAAAAAAATGTACAATAAACTGGTTGCATAACCATGCACACCCTTAAACTAATACTTTGTTGAAGCACCTTTTGATTTAATTACAACATTCAGTCTTCTTGGGTACATACCTGCCATCAATTAAAGAGACTCTGATTAACCCCAAATAAAGTTCAGCTGGCCTAGTAGGAATTTCCTGACATTTACTCAGTTGCCTGCTAAAGCAAAAGCCATGGTTCACAAAGAGCTTATAAAACATCAAAGGTATCTCATTGTTGAAAGGTCTCAGTCAAGAGAAGGGTACAAAAACATTTCCACAACATTGGATATACCATGGAACACAGTGAAGATAGTCATCAAAAAGTAGAGAAAATATGGGACAACAGTGATGTTGCAAAGAACTGGACGTCCTTCCAAAATTGATGAAAAGACAAGACAAAAACTGGTCAGGGAGGCTGCCAGGAGACCTACAGCAACACTGAAGGAGCTGCAGGAATTTCTGGAAAGTACTGGTTGTGTACTACGTGACAACAACCTTCCATATTCTCCATATGTCTGGGCTATGGGGTAGGGCTGCAAGACAGAAGCCTTTTCTTACACAGAAAAACATACAGGCCCAGCTAAAATTTGCAAAATAATACATCAAGTCTACCAAAAGCATGTGGAAAAATGTGTTGTGGTCTGATGAGACTAAGGTTGAACTTTTTGGCCACAATTCAAAAAGGTACGTTTGGCACAAAAACAACACCGCATTACCAAAAGAACACCATCCCCATAGTGAAGCATGGTGGTGGCAGTATCATACTTTGGGGTTGCTTTTCTTCAGCTGGAACTGGGGGTTTAGTCAAGGTGGAGGGAATTATGAACAGTTCCAAATACCAGTCACTTTTGGCCTAAAACTAGAAAGATGAAGAGGAATTTCACCTTTCAGCATGACAAGGACCCCAAGCATACGTCCAAATCAACAAAAGAACGGCTTCACCAGAAGAAAATTAAAGTTTTGTAATGGCCCAGCCAGAGCCCAGACCTAAATCCAATAGAAAATCTGTGGGATGACCTGAAGAGGGCTGTGCACAAGAGATGCACTCACAATCTGACAGATTTGGTGTGATTTGCAAGGAAAAAGTGGGCAAATATTGCCAAGTCAAGATGTGCCATGCTGATAGATTCCAACCCAAGAAGACTGAATGCTGTAATTAATCAAAAGGTGCTTCAACAAAGTATTAGTTTAAGGGTGTACACATGTATGCAACCAGCTTATTGTACATTTTTTTATTTTTTATATTTTTCACCTAACAGATTTGTTTTTCAATTGAATTGTATAGGTTATAGGTCACATTAAAGTGGGAAAAGTTTTGAAATGACTTATTGTGGTCTCATTTTTTATATCACAAAAACCTGGCATTTTAACAGGGGTGTGTACACTTTTTATATCCATTGTATGCACACTTGTTGATACAGCTAATGTCCCATTTATCAGCCTATCCTTTGGAATATACTACCAATTCACTTAAAAGAGCAGCAGCCCACCCATCCCCCCTTAAAAAGTAATTAGATAATTATGTGGGTATACATACTTTCCATGTTAAGGTGATCAAGGTGCTTGAAGACCACTTCGGCATTAGCTTAAAACTATAAGTCAAAAGAATCGGATTCCTTTTGTTTTGTCAGTGTTAATGATTGATACATGAACTTATTAGCATTTTTAAATACAAAAAAAAAATGTTTTTAACATTGTTCAGTTATGCTAACCCAAGCCTGAGTAGCAACTGCAGAGTTGGAGGAGTGTATGAGAGATGTGGGAACAAGCCCCTCTGTTGGCTCACCTACTCTGGGAGGAAGAGGTTTGTGCCTCTTCTAAAGACAAATCCCCAGGGATGAGGATGGTGCCATAATCTTGGGGCAGATTGCCTGCATTTAAATTTGGGTGGAGGTGGCATAGATAATTGGCATTTTATGTGGCAATGCTAGTGATGTCACTAGTTCTACCTGCACATTAAAGAAATCCCATCATGCAGGACTAGTATATGTAATGCTGCCAGTTGTTCCACATCCCCTTCCCAAAACTGCCATCATTGCAGTCACAGCTCCAGGGGACATCTTCTGGGACACTTACGGTACAAATGTGCAGCTAGGCAGATGATGGTCAGCTAAGTGGATAAAAAATGGTAAAAAATATGGTTCAAGTATGTCTGATTCAGAGTGAACAGAAGAACAGTGTCATGTGTAAGTAAAATAATGACTAATGTTTTATGAACATCTGATAATGAACTTATTAAATCTACTCCCCCATCAAAATGAAGTTTAAGGAGACGATGAATTTTGGACGCACTATAAAGTGCTGTGTAGGAGTCACAGAGGGTGTTTGCTGGTTTAAAACAAGCAGCATATACTAACATATAGATTTCACAAAATACCAATTATATTAATCAGGCAGAAGGACTGATGAGGAGGGATGTGTGCTAGAACTGCCTTTCTGAAACCCTCCCTCTATTATTTTTTACAATATACAAAGACTTTCTTCTGTGATGTATTTATACAGAAGAATAGTATGGCATGTTTGCAGGACTACCATTAAATTAAATAGGAAACAAACTCATGATTTTCTTTCTGTTTCAGTATAGTAATGTAAGCCTTTTTAGTATGTAAAAATTAGTACTGGATTTACTGAACTAGATGGAAAGAGTTGACTGTAATTTTTGTTTGTTTGTTTTGTTTTTTTCATAAATTAGGGGGAAAAGGGGGAAAGGGGCCTTCCTGGTCCTGAAGGAGATATTCAGTTTGAATTAAGAGCACCTCCTCCACACGTAAGTTCCTCATATTAATAAAATATGTATTTTATGCCTATTTCCATCTTTTTTAGTCAAGCCATGTTTTCTTTTGGAATTGTACTTGATAAGAAAGAAATGCATTGAAAACTACAAATAAATAAAACATATACCTACAAACTTAAATCAAAGTTTGTCTACAAATTTTAAAGCCATGTTATTGGTATATTGACTTGAGGCTGATGATGTTTGCTAGCTGTTTTAGCATATGGTCTGGAGTTTATGACATCATGAATACTATTATGAATGACAGTAAGCAGTTAAAGCTGAAAGCTGTTTTTTTAAATATTCATTGTGTATGATCTTGTGACAAGCTTGCTCTCACCAATAATATCTATAAGCTCAGCTGCAGTACTTTATAAAATACTAAGACCTGAATCATGAAGGTACTGTGACGTGTATACGTTTCTCTAATTGAACACGCACCGTTACTTAGTGCTGCATAGTCCTCTAACATAAAGACATACGCTACAACAAATGGCTGGTCCCGCAGCTGTGCTGAATGCTAATAAGGTATTCTGGGAGAGATGCATATGCTAATCAGCCATGTGCTTTCTCCCCAGAACCACCTCTAAGAAGATATCTACATGGCCAAGCAATTCAAGAAAGTGCTCAACCATGTAAATCAGCAGAGCCATCCCCATCACATCACAGTAGTGAGCATGGCCAAAATGCTGTGTTCAGTCACCAACAGAAACATGGTGGGAGAGGCCACTAGACATAAGGGCTTACTTTTAATGTGTTATAATGACACCAACGTCAAAATGAGGATTGGGAGATGAGGATGCACAAGACCATCAAGGATTCTTCTGTAAAGTGCCATAATGGCACCAACATCACAACAGGGACCAGGAGATGGGGAGAAATCACTGGACACCTGGGAATACTTTAACTGCCATGATGACACCAATATGACTACAGGGACCTGGGGGTTGGGAGGATCCACTGGACAACAGGAAATACTTAAAATGTTCTGATAACACCATTAATATGGGGACTGGCGGAGGGACCACTAGACATTGAAGAATACTTTATTTGCTGTGATTGCCTCAACATTTCTACAGGATTTGGGGGTGGAGGGATGCACTACACCACCAGGAAATACTGTTTATATTGCCCTAAGGCACAGACACCATAATGAGGATTGGAGGTGGAGAATACACTAGATTACCAGGGCCTAATGCTTGTGTTCTACAATGGCATTAAAGTATTATGGACCGCGGGAACCAACGGAATGCAGATAAGGCTGAGACAGGTACAGGGACTGTGCAGTGTGCATTATTGTCTGTATACTTCTAATGAGTGACAGAGTGACTATAGGAATAACACTGCCTACATAAGCAGGAGGTAACTACCACTACTTGTATATCAGCTGTAGTAACTGCTATTCAAGAAACATGCAAGCTTTCCAATCACGAGGTCTTAAGCATCACAGCTATCATATTTCTGAACTGCAAAGGACACATCATGGTAGAAGGGCCTTTCTAGCATGAGACATATGCCTCTTGCTAGAAACTTTAATGAATTCCTGGGGAAGCTGACTTGTTCAGAACTGCAGCAAGGGTGGGGTGAAGGGGGCAGCCTTCCTAGGCTCAAAGTGTTAGGGGGACTGTGATTGGGACGTGCAAGGCACTTCAACACTTCTTGTGTTTAAAGAAACAGATAACTCTTTTTATTCCTTCAATTGCAGAGCTAAGAGTACAGTGAGCTGGCTGTAGCAAGCAGAAATTTTACCTTTTTACAATTTTCTTTTACCTTTTTACAGTTTTGATCTTTTGTTTACTTTTTTCGACTTTGTTTACAGTCTTGGATTAGAACTGCCTTGGTTCCACTTTAATGAGAGTAGCAGAATCTGAGTCATTTTCTACCCCAAGATTGTGTATAGAAAGAAAAGTGTGCTGTTTCTGATTGGTCACAGGGTGGTGTTTGTGTATTTTTAATCAAATCTTGTCTGCTATTTAAGCATTGCAGTTGCACATCACTTGACTCATAACTTATGGCCAAGATAAGGCTTACCTTAACACATCCACTGTTGTCCACTGATGTCCACTCTTGGAATCTGCTTCCACACCTGAATCTAGCTGCAGTGTATGTCCTACTTAGCTATTGTTCACCTCTAAATATTAGTCACTGTAATCAATCTATAGTTAAGGCTTAAACTAAATAGTGTGCACACTCGTCAGGTGCAATAATTAGAACCCCCCTCCTAAAAAATAAAGTAGTAAACCTTTCCCTGATACCAACAACTGGATAATCTCCTAGACAAGCAATAGAAACTCTAAATCACTAAACTTGCTCACTGAACCAGGGTTATGGCCAACATTACAGTGTAAAAGTACTGACTTGTGGATTGCTGTATGGTTGATTGTTTTTCTTGGCTGGCAGCTATCTTGGCCTCATGGCTTTGGTAGCTCAGCTCCTCCCCCCTGCAAGACCCAATCAGAGTTTAACAGAGCTCACATAGTGCCATTTTCAAACCCACTCTAATCTATGGCCCCTCAGTGTACCCACTAAAGTATGCTCGCCATGTAAGTTTGTTTTTTTTCCTGATACAATTGCATTATCTATATTATTGCTGAATTAAGATGCACTATATGTAACGTCCCAGGAGTGTACTGTTTTAACTCTGGATCTACTTAACGTGTTTGGATACTCACTACTAAAATATATAACAGCGAAGGGAAAGCACAGTGCAGAATAATTACCTGTCTCTCAAATGCTGTCATGTAATGGTAGGATAACTAGACTGCTACATTGTATAGAATTGCAGATGTAATTTTTAGCGTTTATAGTATCAGTAATCGACAGTGAAAGCTCTCTGTGGACTACAGTTTCACAACTGCTGGCTGCTTTAATCCTAAGTATTCGTACACTGTATTCATGCAATTGTAACAACCTGATGGGGACTAATAACTGCTGAATTACATATGGGCAGAAGATTGTTGCAATACTTTGATAAACAACACAGATAAGGGCATTTTATTGATTTACCACTTTGATAATATCACAGATAACTGAATTTCATTTACCTGAAGGTGACTAATATCGACTGCATTACTTGTGGGTGTAAGAATGTTTTATAACCTTGTAGAATGACTATGACTTGTATTGCTTTATAAACCTGTAATATACCTTACTCCTCACACTTAATACATGCTTTGCCTTCCGGCCACATATTTGACCAAAGTCCAGCATTTGCATGTTGCTTTAGTACTATAAATGCCTATATAGATGAGGTTTTTCTCTGGCACTCTCCCTCTACTTCTGCACACCTTACAGTCTAACTTGTTTATTTGTTTCTCTTCTCTTTCCTTCCAGTTAAACAAGTGTCTGCCATGCTTGGGTTCCCCCTTCTATTTCAGCTACTCTGCATCTCCAGCTCTTGGAATCCATTTCCACACCTGAATCTAGCTGCAGTGTATATCCTACTTAGCTATTGTTCACCTCTAAATATTAGTCACTGTAATCAATTTATAGTTAAGGCTCAAACTAAATGGTGTGCACACTCGTCAGGCAAGGTAATTAGAACCCCGTCCTAAACAACAAGTAATAAACCTTCTCCCTGGTACTAACAACTGGATATTCTCCTAGGCAAGCAGTAAAAACTCTAAATCTCTTAACTTGCTCACTGAACCAGGGTTACGGCCAACATTACAGTGTGAAACTAATGACTTGTTGATTGCTACAAGGTTGATTGTTTTTCTTGGCTTGTGGCCCACTTGGCCTCATTGCTCATCCCACTCTGTTCCTCTACCATACCCCCAATTCCCACTCTCCCCCTCTTTCCATACCCTTATACTTACCTAGACTTCTCCTCCAAAACAATTAGCAAATCAACAATAAACCCTATACTGCACTCCACCCCCAGACCAATTAGCCATTCAACAACACATACTACTACACTTTTTTCTTAACAAACCATCCTACTAACTATTCCCCTCACCCCGCTTCTTCATCACTTTAACTGCTTCACTTTTACTTAGACCCTTAATCTCTGTACCATGCCAAATTCTATACAGTCTACCTTGTTTACTACAGGTCTCTTTATATTAGTATTCATTCTAACCGAAGCCACATCACCAGCATCCAATGTGCCCCCATTATACTCAAAAACACTAACTTTTTCCCTTTTTACCAAAGAAGGTAGCTTCTCTAACATATCCTCCTTACCTTACCAGATAAAAACTAGTAATCCACTCACTACCTAGGTATACCATTAAATACAACAACCTTCAGCTGTCTTAAATATTCTGCTAAAACTGTCCAAATGTGGAGACATTCATCCTAATCCTGGACCTGTTCTCCCAGTAACTTCTCTCACATCTTCTCCTACAAAACATCTCCTATGTATCACACTAAATATATGTAGTATCTGCAATAAAACTAGCGAATTTCATGCATGGTTATCTCAATATTCTCCAGATATAGTAGCCATAACCGAAACCTGGCTTAAACCTCATAGTCTAGATACTGAAATAATTTATCCAGGTTATAACATTCTAAGAGCCAACAGAACTCATAAAAAAGTGGAGGCATAGATTTATCCTACTGTAACCACCTAACAAAAGCCCCTATTTCAAAACATATTTCATCCTTCCAGAGCAGAGAACTTCTTATAGGAACCCTACAAATAAACTACTGTGAACAACTAACAATTGCAGTGCTATACATCCCACCAGGACAAAACATCCCTATATTAGAAGACCTTCTTGCTTGGACTACCTGAAATCTAACCAATGAAACATAGGCAATACTAATATTAACTGGAACAACCTAATCTCTGATTCCCCCACATATATTATCAATCTACACGAGTACACCCAACTTAATAACAGCCCCACATGAACACACAATAACCAGGGAAGCTCAACCTTAGATTGCATGCTAGTCACAGACCCTCATAAATACAAAGACGGGTACCCTGCCAAATATCCTAAGCAATCACTCACCAGTATACACCTATAGACCCAAACCCATGGCAAAAAAACACACCTGTAAAACATCTACAAATTTAGCTAATTTCAAACAACATACATCCAATAATATACTAAAATCTATCAATTGGGCCTCTCTAAAAATTTTACCTCTGGAAGAAGCTGAGAGACACTTTTACAGAGTTTTCTAGCAGTCTAGCACCAATCCAGGCCAAGAGGGCTAAGCAAAATCACACACTCTGGTTATCAAAAGCCACCAAGAATCTACTACTCTCTAGAAACCATACCTACAAAGAATGGCGTAGTAATAAAAATGAAACAACCCATCTCAAATACAAACAACTACAAAATTTAGCCAAAAAACAAGTAATTGCCGATAAAAAAAATAAAAAAAAACTATTTCTGTCAGCAATTACTTAACCAAGCAAACAACCACCAGAAATTCTGGACATCTGTCTCACCATTCCTTAACCCTGGAACTCCCCCCCCCCCATAAATACTCTCCATCCCCAGACAAAAATCCAGGTAGCCCATCTTTTCACCTCCTACTTCATTAATAGTATACTCAGCCTTATAAATCAGTCACCACCTAATACTCTCTCCATCACCTCTGATAATCTAGACCCACTACATATAGCTCAAACTAATCCCCCCACAACCAGTTCTTTCTCTCTTAATTCTCTTCCCACTTCACCTGTGCACAAACGACTTTAAAGCTAAAACCTTGCTCACTATCCACTAACAACCTTCCCTAAGAGTACCTAAAATTTGCAGCTGATGCAGTATCACACCCTGTTAGTATCCTCATTAACAGATCTATCACAGAATACATTTTTCCCAAATTATGGAAGAAATCCTTTATAACTCCCCTGCACAAAGGTGACAACACCAATGAACTCTCTAACTACTGACCCATATCTATTATCTCGCTTCTAGCTAAACTTTTAGAAAAATGTATTCACATACAACTCATGAAGCATCTAACTGACAACAACCTCCTTACACCAACTCAACACAGCTTCCGTCCAGCACATAGTACCACCACTGACCTCCTTTCCTTCACAGACACTGTTAACAAAGTGCTTGACTCTGGTCAAATAACTTCAGTACTTCTGTTAGACCTATCAAAGGCTTTTGACACAGTGTCTCACCCCAAGTTATTTCTACAACTAGCAGCCATTGGATGCTCTTAATCCACCCTAAAATGGTTCTCAAGCTACTTAGCAGACAGACAGCAAAATGTTAGATGGCAAGGCAGTATATCTGAATACCTAGTCAATAAAACAGGAGTCCCCCAAGGGTCCATTTCAGGGCCTCTGCTCTTCAATATATTCATAAATAAACTATGTACGCTCTCTCTTCATAGCACACTTATCCAGTATGCAGATGACTCCATCATCATCACATCCTCTAACAATATCCAGCATCTACAAACCTTATCAAAAAATACCTTTACATCAATCGAAACCTAGATAACCGAAGCACAACTTTTGGTTAATGTAAAGCAAACTAAGCTTATGCTATTCTCAGCAAAGCCAATCTCACAGAATCTCACCATATACTCCAAGAAAAAGACAAAAATAGAATTAGGAGCTCATGCTAAGTTAGTGGGAATTACCATAGACTGCAGACTCTCCTTCGAACAACACATAATAATGCATTAAAAAACACACACTTTAAACTTGGCAGATTATATAGACACAAACTCTACATGGATAAACACACTAAAAAGGCACTTGCCAACAGACTTTTGCTCCTCCTTTATGAAGCTCCTATCTTAACCAACCTCCACCAATCTCTTAAAAACAAACTCCAAGCATGCTACCACAAAATTGCCAAATTTGCAAGTGGTTTACCATATCGTTCACATCACTGTCTAGCTCTTAAGGAACTTAACTGGCTAGAGTTCCAACAATACCTCAGTTACACCCAACTAGCGCTAGCTCACAAACTAATTTACAAACCAGATAGCTGCCCTACCCTTCAGGACATATACATCCCTACTCCCCACCCTGAAACCTATGATTTACCAGCAAACAACTTGGAACCACTCTGAAACCTAATAAAAGAACAGGACATAACCTCTACTCCCATGTCATAGCTAGGATTTGGAATGCTCTTCCACCCCAGAAATCACCCTGCTAGACTCATTAAATGCATTCAAAATATCTCTAAAGAAATACTTTCTTAAAAAACACGTGTCCCTGTACCCAAATGATAGCACCATAAACGTATAGTTGTTCTTATCCTTCTATTATCTTTTCTTATCTTTTATATCTGCACCCTCCTACTCTCATATCTCTCTCTCATCATACCCACCAAGCTACTTACATCTTCTATTCATCATCATTCTCTACAAATATTACAACTTACTCTCTATACTCCTTATGATGAATGTACCACATATAGCTTATATATTATTATGTATGCTTTATTATCTGATATTATGTGTCATTTATATTTTTATGCTTGTAGTAACCTTCCAATTTTATGTTGTATTAATTAACCCATTTAATGAATTGTTGTAAAAATTTGCTCTGCACGTTCATTTTTATGTCCTATCTGTGGAGCTTTTCTCCCCGAGCCTCCACTGAAAAAGGGTTTCTGACCCAGTGGACTTTCCTGGTTAACGAATGTCAATAAATAAATAAATAATAAATAAATAAATTTAGCACTTGTTTTTCACATTGTTTTTGTCACAGCTGCATTAATTGGGTGTTTCTGTGTTGAATATTTAATTTTCTTTTTACATTTTTTACAGTCTTTAGTCAGAACTTCTGCTTTCTGCCCAGCAACACCTAGCAGTAATCTGTATAGATGCTGATATTTCACAGAGTAATTTCCCCTTGTAATCTGTGTAGACACAGATGTCTCACACTATAATTTTCCTTTAAAACACCCTTACTGTCTAGACAGTTTGTACATAGCTGTGTATTCCCCATCAAGTTCCTTGTTCTCTTTACTTATTCAATATTTCAATTTCCATCCCTTCTCCCTAGTAAATCAGTGTAAGAGTAAATCTCTTGGTGGCCAGTCTGGATGAGATGGGTATTCTGAGGCACTGTAGCAATTGCATAATGTATGTTGACAACCCACTTATTCTTAATGAAACATATAAAATATGCAAGGAATGTAAAGAGTCTTCTTTAATTCTGGAGGCAAAACTCTTGTCATACAACCAAAACTAATTCTATAGAGATTGTCAATGACACTTGCACCATTCCTACTGCACATAGTAAAGACCCTACACATAAAACTACTGATGCTGAGGCACTTACAGGTAACTTTCCTAAAAGGCTAAGACCTCCTGCTAAGCATAATCAAAAAAGGGTCTTCAGCCATCATGTAAACACTGTTAAAACACCACCCACAGTTAAACATAGTAACACTGTATCCAAGGCCTCTACTGCTAAGCCCATAAGACAAACCAGCGCACAACCAAATTTCCTAGCCATTGGTGATTTGATAGTAAGGTGCTCTGATATCCCCCTCACCAGAATGAGTATGGAGAGAGTCACAGTTAGCTGCCTTTAAGGGGCTAAGATCCATAAAATCACACAGACATTAAGGTAATTGAACCATAGGTACCAATATGACTCATAGAACATGCGGGTGTTAATGACTTGAGATGTTCCTTCCTTCCCTGATTATATGAAGTTAGACATGATTGAGCTCACTGATTATGTGTCTCAGGCACGTATGAGCTTGGTACTGAGCAGCATACTACCTTCTCCAAGGATGATGCCATGTTACCAACAGAAAATGATTGATTTTAACAATTGGCTTAGCTTCTGGTGTCAATCCAAGGGTGTACAATATTTGATGACCTGCAAGTACATGGTAGACAGACCTTGCTGCTTTGTCAGAGATAGTCTGCTCTTATCCCTTCTAGGCTTTCCAATATTAGCAAAGACCTTTTCCACCCATGTAGTGCCTTTTTTATGCAATGTCAGATTGATAAACCTCCCAACTTAAATAAACCTATGAAGGAATATCAGAAGGTGGTCCTGCTCAATGGTAGAAGTCTTACCAAGAAACTCACCTTCCTGCAAGCCTTCCTTACCATGGAGAGTTTCACACCTTTAGACCAGTTACTGCACAGCAGGAGAACTAAAGGTGGAAGTGTCTCAGTCTATATTAAAAGTTACTGCACAGCAGGAGAACTAAAGGTGAAAGTGTCTCAGTCTATATTAAAAGTTACTGCACAGCAGGAGAACTAAAGGTGGAAGTGTCTCAGTCTATATTAAAAACAATCTCACATCCAGACTAATTAAAGTGTATAACCCACTGGAACTCATACATGAGCAACTCATCATAAACAGGGTTTCATACCATATCTTTGCAACCTATAGGTCCCCCTCCATGCCCCAGGAAACCCATACTACCTATCTCAGTGTACTAGAGTCCCTCACTGTTCAACCTTATATGATCTTCATGGGGATCTCAACTAACCCCTATAAACTGGGAATCCTATACCACTTCTAATGCACAAGCCCATTGATTCCTAAACTTTGTTAATACCAGCATCCTGGAACAGTTGGTCCATTCTCCTACCAGAGGTACAAACATCCTAGACCTTGTACTCAGTATCATGGAAGAGCAATGTTCCTCACCCAATGTAATATCCTCACTCAGCAGATCTGATCATAAGGCAATATTGCTAGAAATAAAAATTAAATCTGGGGATCCAGTGAAACCAAAAATGTTTAGGAACTATTGCAAAGCTAACCTCTCTCTACTAAGTGAAACCTTGGCTAAATTCCAAGCACCCTCAAACCCAGCAAGCATTATAGCATATCCAGAGCTACTTACAAAATCCCTGCACAGCCATATTGATAGAGGTATAGAACAAACTGTGCTCACTAGTGTTAATAATAAAACAAACTCAAAAGAAAAGCCACCCTGGTGGAATCACACTAACAATCAGTTGCACAACAAAAGAAAAAAAATATTGGGCAAGCATAGGAAGAACAAAGCCCAAAATGCTAAATCCTCCCTGACCAATGTTAACAGGCAACTAAGAGAATTAGTTAATACTTCAGAAGCTAAATTTGAAGAAAAAATAGCTTCTCAGGCAAAGGGCAACCATAAAACTTGGTAAAGCTATGTCTGCAACCTCAAGAGAAATACGCAACAATGCAGAGATCTTATTGTAAATGACATCACCCACACTGAACTGGAGGCCATTGTCAACCTTTTGGCTGAGAGGTTCAGCTCAGTTTTCCCCTCCATTCTCCCCCAGTAGTCCAAAGGAAATTCAATATATTGCAATCCCCCCAACCATTACTAGGGAACAGGTCTTCAATGCACTTTCCAAGGTGAGAAAAGACTGCATCAATTGGCCCCGATAACATCCTGGGATGCTTACTAAATACCATGAAACATTACCTCTCTGGTGTACTTGAATCATTTTTCAGCTGGAACAGGCTTTGTGCCCAAGGAATGGAAGTTGGGTACAATCATTCCTCTGTACAAAGGAGGTCCTTTCACAAATCTGGGAAGCTACAGGCCCATAAGTCTGACCAGCCTCATATGTAAAGCCATGGAAAGAATTATCATGGACATGATAAATAAGGACATAGGTAACCTGCAAATCCTGCAGCCATCACAGTTCAGCTTTGTTAAAGGAAGGTCATGCCTATTAAAACTGGTGAACTTCTTTGAAAGGGTCACCAAAGCAATAGATGCGGGCAAGACTGCACACAGCTTAACTTGACCTGGCCAAGGCTTTTGATAGAATACTCCACTCAGGCATTATAGACAAGCTCACTAATTTAGGTATAAATCCTTTTATCACCCACTGGATAGCCAACTGGCTCACTGATAAGATCCAGGAGGTTAAAACAGGTGAGACCACCCCAACCAAGAGGCAATACACAAGTTCTCCAGGGCTTGGTACTGGTCCTGCCCCTTTTTGCCATCTACTTCTCTGAAGTGTAAGTGAATGCTGAAGGTTTATGGCTGACTGAGTTTGCAGATGTTTGCAAGTGTGGGTTCATCATCAACTGCCCAGCAGATACTAGTATTCTTCAAGAAAGCCTATCTCTGACTAACAAATGGTGCCAAAGCCATGGTCTTAAACACAATTCTGAGAAATGCATACTTGTACTGTTTGGGAAGTCAACCATCCCTTCTAATTACTGTGTCGATAATATGCCCCTAAGAGTGGACACAGTGGTCGGGGATTTGAGTGTGGATCTAGACAATAGCCTTCCCTTTGACCACCATGTGGCCACAGTGGTTAGGAAATCCTTTGGTGTTGCACAACTTCCAAACATGTCATTATTCCACTCTACTCTTCTCTTATCAGGCTAGTCATATGCAAAAACTAGAGTGACCTCAGAGGTTCCTCATAAAAAGAATACAAGGTGTAACAAATTTGCCTTACACAGAGCATATTAAAGTCCTTTCCCTCTACTCAGTCTCCTATAGTTTGCTGAGCGGTGACCTATGCATCACTTAAAAGGCATTCTCAAACTCCACACTTACAAATCTCCTGCATATTCATAAGTCAAACGATACTAGAAACACAAGGTCTAAGGACCTGAATTTTGTCTGTGGCTTAAACAGAACATGCTGGAGAGACAGATATGTGTACCAGAGACTGCCCCCCTATGGAACAAGCTTCCCATCCATGTGTAGCTGAGTTTGTCTATTATCAAATTTAAGCACAACCTAGACCAGTAGATAGGTAATAAGAAATGTACACTAGGCCTGACACCTATGTCTCTTATGGACAGAGGTAGCTTATAAATGCTTGGCCCTCAATGTCCTGCTTGGATGCAGAACTTGTTTATTCTATTGGGAAAACTTGGTTAAGCTTACAAAGGCCCACAGGTTCTTAGCCTAATAGCAATCTAGGAATCTGTGAAATCTAGTAATAGGCTTGCTGCAGTAAAAGGAGAACTTTTTTTTTTTTTGCTCTTCAAATGAAGACCTGAGAGGGCAGGAATATGGCTCTAGTAGCAACTGGCTTACTACAGTAAGAAGTCCATTTTTTGTTTATATTTTGCTTTGGTTTTTCTCTTCAGTTAAAGAGTTGAGGGAGCAGAAGAATGCGGCTATAGGCAGCCAATTGCAACAAATGTGGCAATCAGCTCACTACAGTAAAAGGTAAATGTAGAAGACCTTTTTTTTTTCTGTTCACTTGAAGAGCTGTGGGGGTAAGGAGCTATACTGGGGATTGGTATTGGGCAGTATATAAGTCAGCCAAGGCTCTAATCTTGTTAATATTTAATATTGTAAAGCTGTTTGCTATATACATCTCTGAAATAAAGGCCAATGTTGGAGGCCTGTGGCTCACCGAGTACACAGACGACTGTAAGCTGGAAGCAATCATTGAATCCCCAAATAGTGTTGACATCCTACAACAAGCCTAAAAATGACAAATCACTGGTGCCAAAACCATGGTCTGAGACCATATGCTAAAAAATGCATAATTGCACCCTTCAGTAAATCAGATATCCCTGCAAATTTTAATATTGATAACACACCCCTAAAAGTAGACCAAGTGGTGAGAGACATAGGAACATTGATAGATAGTAACCTAAACTTTGACCACCAGGTAGCTATTGTAGTGAGGAAATCCTTCTGTGTGGCTTAACTTATGTTACAGCATGGCATCAAGATCAAAGGAAGCCCTAGTGGCATTGCACTCAGCCCTCATCAAGCCCATAATTGAGTATAATGCTTCCGTCTGCACATACCAAACCAGGCACTTACACCAGTGGAGTGGCCCCAGAGGTTTATCACTAAATATACAAAGAGTAAGACACACATCTTATGCAGACCGACTAAAGGCCATCTTCCTTTACTCCATCTCACCTCATTTATTGGGAGGTGAATTATGCCTGAACTACAAGGTGTTGTCTAATCCAGCTCTGATAAAAGTGCTACATATTCACAAGAAAAATTATACGAAAGTTATGCATTCCATGTACTCTAATAGACAGATTTATATCCCAAAGGCTACCTCATCTATGGAATAATCTTCCCATCTTCGTAAAACAAAGCCCGTTCGTCATTCTGTTCAAAAATAATTTATATAAATGGACGGGGAACCATAAATTCACTCCAGGGTACTGTCCATGTCCCTTATGAACAGAGGTAGTCTGTGAAATGAGTAAGGGCTCCAACACCCAAATACCCACTACCCTGATACTACCCCATCCCATATCTGGGGAATTAAGATATAATGATGTTATATCCTGGGTATTATTGGCTAGGCTTGAAAAGGCTCTTGTGCTTTAAGCCTAGTAATCACTTATGAATCTATGAACCTATGTTGCTTATGCTGTTTTCTGCAGTGTCAGGATGCTAGATTACTGCATCAGATTTTGTACTACAGGAGAGATTTTGTACCATAACGTTAGATCTCATATAGTGCTATCATATGATCATTGCCTGATCCTGAGGCTTTCCTATATCTGAAACATAAGTAAGTTTGTATAATTACTGAGACTTGACTTAAATATAAATAAATCACTCCCCCAACTTTGGTTTTCAACCTACCATATCTTCAGGCCTGATGACAACTGTGGTGGCATTTCCATATCTGTCAAGAATCATATCACCTCCAGACAGATTCCCAAACAACCACAAATAGCACTCATAAAACTCTGTATCATAATAAATAAGACAAACTACTAACATGTAGCCTGTTAAAGGACATCCTGCATATCCCCAGATGATCAGGCTGGATTCCTGAAACTATTCAAAGAACTCCATTATTGTGGAAGACTTCGACTATCCTACAATTAACTGGAGCACCTATACCACTAATGTAGGGTATGGCCAGACTTTTAGATTTAATTAGCAAAAATTTGTTGGAATATATATTCAGTAAATCCACCCACCAGAGGGCATAATATTCTACATTTGATCCTAATGAATATATCTTTTACATGTACTACTTCCCAGTTGCTCCTTCTCCAGTTAAATTAGAAATAAACTTGTGATATTTCTCTTCAAAATTTCCAAAGCCCATGAAACCAACTTCTCTAAATGTACGAACTATGGGTAAAAACACACAATTATGTGACAACATTTCTAAATTCATTTCTAACAGCACCAGCCTGGATGGTGAAGCAGCAGTCAGCTTCATAGAGGAGTTCAATACTCACGTAAACAAATGCATGGAATTAGTAGTCAGAGCAAAATATAATGAGAAATTTCAAAACAAACAGCCCAAAACATAAATGAATTTTACAATGAGAGGCAGTGAAATCCTTAAATGATAAAGCAGATCCAAAACTCCTCATAATAGGGATAGTGTAAAAATATTACCAGGGAACTGAAAAATACTAGTAAGGCTAGTGAAGAAACCCTTGAACTTAGGCTAGCTTCTGAAGCTAGGATAACTAGAAGCCCTTCTTTAGCTGTGTTAGGAAACTATGGAATGATATCCATCAATTCTCAGACCTTATCCTAAATAGGACCACCCACTCTGATCCAACAGACTTATACAATATACTAACAATCATGTTTAGTGTAAACTTCACCCCAGAGCATCTGCCTAAACTCCACATATCCCAGAATCTCTTATACACCTTACAAAGAACATGCTCAGAAGCTGTTATCAAAGGCCAAAAATACTTCCTGAGTGTGACCTGACAACATAACTGTGTGCTTAATAAAGAACACTAAATATGCCCTTATTGTACCTCTCCTCAAGTTGTTTAACCTAAGTTTAGCCACAGCATTTGTTCCTGAATTACTGCAGGCAGCAATGGTGATTCCCCTCCGCAAGGTTGACCCTAGAATGGACCCCAGTAATTATGGAATTATCAGCCTTATGAGCCTGATCTCCAAAGTTATGTAGCATATCAAAATGTATCTCATAGGTTCATAGGTTCATAGGTTCATACTAGGCTATCTGCCCTAGGGCATTTATAAGCCTAGCCAGAGTGTGTTTGGCTTTCGCCACCCATTTTACATTAATTTTGCTATGCCCTTTTTCGAGGTTAGTATACTGTGCCTCTGTCTAACAGTGACACAGAAGTGATACCTGGGGTAAACCTACGATCTCCCATCCACTCATCAAGATTCCTCTTGAAGAGAGTCAATGAGGGACTCTGCCTAATCTGGACTGGGATTTTATTCCAGAGTGAAGGGAGCCTCTGGGTTATGAATCAGTCCCTCCAGCATGTCCTATTTATTTCAGTGCTGAGGTTCAAGTCTCTCGAGCATGTAGCTCGAAGGGATTTGGATTGTCTGAGGTGCAGCATGTCCATTAATTCCGGGTTGGACATGGCTTTATACGTCAGGCACA
Source organism: Protopterus annectens (assembly GCF_019279795.1). NCBI lineage: Eukaryota > Metazoa > Chordata > Ceratodontiformes > Protopteridae > Protopterus > Protopterus annectens. The sequence goes on along the minus strand of NC_056734.1, from coordinate 144,256,233 downwards.
GATCGCCTCTGAGCAGGCGGTATGCCACAGAGTAGAGCTGGAGTTTCTTTAACCGGGCAGCATATGGTATCTATTTGAACCCTTTGATCCTCTTGGTGAGGTACTTTTGGGGTCTTTCCAGTTGCTGCAGGTGTCTGGTAAGGTACATCCCAAAAGGGGCATTGTACTCAATTATGGGCCTGATGAGGGATGAGTAAAGAGGCATGATGACCTCCTCTGATCTAGATGTGAATCCCTTCATGATTAGGTGGGCTATATAAAATGTTTTTCTAACCACTTTGGCCATGTGGTTGTCAAATGAGAGATTGCTATCAACTTGGGGTCCCAGGTCCCTAATTACTTCTTCTGTACTTAATGGATTACCACCTATGTGGTAATTTGTGGGCACTTTGTTTTTGCCAAAAGGGATGACTATACACTTTTTGGCGTTTAGCTTGAGGCCATGGCTCTGGCACCAGTTGTCTGTTTCTATGAGGCCCTTTTGGAGGATGCTTGTGTCAGCTGGAGAGTTGATTATGGCGCCCAGTTTGCAGTCATCTGAGAACTTGGTCAGTCACAGTCCTTCCGTGTTGGCCTGTACCTCCGAGATATATATACCGAACAAGAGAGTTCCCAGGACTGAGCCTTGTGGGATGCCACTTGTAACTGGTTTGGAGTCTGACATGGCTCCAGCAATTCTAACCATGTGGGTTCTGTCCTTGAGCCAGTTTGCAACCCATGTAGTGACATAGGGGTTTATATTTAAGCTGGTGAGCTTATCTATAATGCCTGAGTGGGGTATTGTATCGAAGGCTTTTGCAAGGTCCAGGTAGGCTATGTGGACCACCTTCCCCTCGTCAATGGCCTTGGTGACTATTTCAAAGAAATCAACCAGGTTTAAGAGGCAGGATCTGCCCTTAACAAAGCCGAATTGGATAGGATCCAGTGTCTGTAGGTCCCCAATATCTTTATTTATGAGGTCCATGATGATCCTTTCCATAGCTTTGCAGACCAAGCTAGTCAGGCTTATGGGCCGATAGTTTCCAGGATCTGTTGAGGCACCACCTTTGTGGAGAAGGACCACTGTTGCTGTATGCCACTCTTTGGGTACATATCCTGTAGTAAGGCTGAGATTGAACAGTAGTTTTATGTTTGGGTTTAGCTCTTCTTGGAGTTCATGTAGGACGCAGCCCGGGACACCGTCTGGTCCCATTGATGCTGTGTTTTTTGCTTTGGAGAGGGCAGCCCTTACCTGAGCATCTGAGATGTCAGGGGGGCAGCACTCTGCTGGAATAGATATTTGCCCTTTTGGTGGGGAGAGGGGGAGTTTGCGCTGAACTTGTCAGCTAGGATGTTGGCAATGTCTGTGGGTTTGGTGTATTTTTTGTCATTTTGGACTAATTCTGAGCATATCTGGGAATTCCCACCCAGGTTCCTAACATAACTAAAGAAAGCCTTGTGATTATCCTTAGTGTCCTGTGCAATTTTTCTCTCTAAGCTGGCCTTAGACGATTTTATGAGTGCCCGTAGTTTTTTTGCTAATACTGATCAGAGATGCCTTCCCTTTTTGGGATTTTGCTCTATCATGTAGTAGCTTCCTCCTTCTATTGTATAGTTTTTTATGGCTGGGGTCCACCATACAGGACGTCTGCCTTTGGAGGATTGGGTCTTGGTTTTATTTGGGATTGCATGATCCATGCATTCCTGAAGGTGTTCATAGAATGTGTTTATAAAGGATTCTGCAGTCTGGGCTATATTATCCACAGGCCCGGGGGCTTTGAAGGATTCCACCTCAGTTTTGAGGAGTGTGAAATTTGCTTTAGAGAAGTTTTTCACTGTGGTTTTCAGGGCAGGGGGTGGAGTCAGGATGTGAATATCCAGTGAGATTAGTTTATGGTCTGATCTTACCAGTGAGGGATACACTTCTGGTCTGGAGCATAGAGTCCCCATGTTGGTGATGATCAGGTCCTGTATGTTTTCCCCTCTTGTGGGAGTGGTAACAGGTTGTTCCATAGCATTTGAGTTTATAAATTCTAGGAACCTTTGGGCTAGGGTGTTGGAGCTAGAGTAATGCTCCCAGTCTATGTTTGGGTAGTTGAAGTCGCCCAATATAATGGTGTTTGGAGAGACCTTCATATTTTCCAGTGTTCTCAGGAAGGCCGAGTGGGGTTCCTGGGTTTGGGAGGGTGGTCTGTAGCAGGCTATAAACTGGAAGGCAGTTTTACCCACTGTTAGTTGCACATGGATAGTCTCTGATGCTTCGTGCTGTGCCACCAACCTGGAGGTGTGGGCATCTTTGACGAATATTGATACTCCCCCTGCTTTTGTGGTTTGGTCCAAGTTTTGGGGCCGAAAAGCATGGTATGAGGTTTAACCTGGTAGTGCTGGGGTGCTCTCGGGAGCCTTGAACCAGGTTTCTGTTACTGCACAGATATCGATGTTCTCCATGCTAAGGAGAGTTTCGAGTGTGTGCATCTTGAGGTTTAGACTTCTGGCGTTGAGTAGCATTACCCTTAGTTTCTTATCCCTTCTTTTACCTATGGAGGTGGGTTTGTCTTTTGAGCCTTGCCTAAAAATGGCACTGTGGGGGTAGCAAGAGCCTTTGCCAATATCCGAAAGCCCAGGGGTGACAGGTGCAAGTCGTCCCTAGCGAAGCATCATGGCTTGTCGAGCATGTCATCCCAGGCTGACAAGCATTGGATCCCCTTTGAATGACACCAATACTTAAGCCAATTGTTGAAATTGATTGTCTTGTCTTCATATTGTGGCATCATTCTTGGTGAGGGTAAGATGCTACTCAAGGGCAGGGTCATACCGGCCTGGGCTACATGCTCAGAGAGCTCCTCTATGTCTCTTTTCATGTAGTCCAGGGAGGTACGTCTCAGGTCATTCACACCAGCATGGACAATGACTGAGTCATATTTGTACTTGCCTTGGAGTGACCTCAGTGCTTGTATTATGTGGCAGATCCTAGCACCCGACTGGCAGCTCACCGTGACCTTCTCCTTGTTCAGCCTGGTGAGCAGGACGTCAGTGTGCCTGATGATAGAGTCACCTATTACAAGTGTATCAGGTGTGTTGTTTAGCCTTAAGGGCTGTGACTGTTCGGCACACTGGCTTTGTGAGCTATGTGTTGCACGTGTTTTGTTTTGGGGTAGCGGTTGCCTGGGTGTCTGCTTTGGAGGTCTCTGCTGCTTAGGCAGATTTTTATTTAGAGCCTCCGAGTATGTTTTTGTGTGTTTATGTGTTTGGTTTGCTGTTGTGGTAGGTCTATGTGAGACTGGAATTGTAGTGAGTGTGGTTTCTTTCTCCTCCTGACTGGTTTCGCCAGTACTGAGTTGAGAGAGCTTTGCCTCCAATATGGCTATATGGTTGCATCTCTCACATGTGTTGGAATTTCTTGGGAGGAGGAGAGGGTTGTCTGTGTACATGAGGCAGTTGTAACATTGCCTCAAGATTCCCAGATTCACCAGCTGGACCAGAGAGGAGATTAACAACTGACCTTTGGACATACTAGAATATTATTGGGAATTCCTTTATAATTGAAAACAAAAGGGCCAATGGGGAACAAGGTACTCAAGGGGAGTTTGTGAGGGTGTAGTGCTTTTAATTTTTTAGTGCTGACTTATATAATTGCTTTAGTGAGCAAGTGCCAGGTATCTTAAATGCAATGTGTTACAGGTAACTTAAATGCAAAAACGACAAACAGTAACTTTCTTTCAAGTGAAACAAGGAAATAAGTACAGTAAGCAATGCAGATATCACTAGGGATCCACAGAAGCACTGAAAAGCCATGTTTTTGGTGGAATTAGCGTTTCAGGGAAATAACAAGCAAACAAACAACAAGCATACAAACAAAGCTAGATTCAGCAGGCCTGGATCTATTCTATGCTACAACAAATAAGGTGTACCAATTTCAGTAAGAAACAGTTCAAATATGCAGGCACTATAAGCCTTTAACCAGAAATTCCCAGCTCAGAAGGGCAGAGTCCAGCCTCTCCTCCCACAAGAGTGCAGACCATGAACCTTCTTAATGTAAAATAACTGGCCTGAAGCCCAAGTGCTTAAACCAGAATTAATATACTTTTAGAATAACAGACACTGAGCCCTCAATCAGCAGTTCCCAACTTAGAAGGATGTAAGCTACCTGTCCTGCCACCACAGTGCAGGCCACAAACCTTCCTAATGTAAAACAACTGGTCTAAAGCCCAAGTGCTTAATCCAAAAGACTTAGAATGATAGCTACACTTTAATCAAGTTACTACCAAGCAGTAATAAATATAATTGAATACTTTAAAGAATGCCTGGATTAGTGCTCAAGTTATACAGACAAAGCTAGATTCAGCAGGCCTGGATCTAGTCTATGCTACAGCAAACAAGGTGTACCAATTTCAGTAAGAAGCAGTTTAAATATGCAGGCACTATAAGCCTTTAATCAGAAATTCCCAGCTCAGAAGGGCAGAGTCCAGCCTCTCCTCCCACAAGAGTGCAGACCACAAACCCTTTTAATGTAAAATAACTGGCCTGGAGCCCAAGTGCTTAAACCAGAATTAATACACTTTTAGAATAACAGACACTGAGCCCTCAATCATCAGTTCCCAACTTAGAAGGATGTAAGCTATCTGTTCTGCCACTCCAGTGCAGACCACAAACCTTCTTAATGTAAAACAACTGGTCTGAAGCCCAAGTTCTTAAACTAAAAGGCTTAGAATGAGTTACACCAAGCAGTAATAAATACAATTGAGTACTTTTAAGATGACGCAAAAGCAAAATAACGTAGGAAGAAACACAAATACAGTAAAAGCAGATACATTTTTTTTTTTTGAGTGAGCAAATGAGATGGGCCCAGGAGTTACAGGACAGAAACAAGTGCAAATGCAGGCCTTCAAATCAGAAAGTTGAGAGAGATGAAAGACCGCCCAAATGGCCAATAACTACAAATTCTGAGCCAGAACCACTCCTTATGTGGTAGACAGGTTACCTAGTGCTTACCACTCCCACTGATAAGCTAGAAGGTTTCCCTCCAACACAAAAAGGCTTGGGGGGCTCAGAAGCTTACAAATAGTCATGGATACAGCAAATCTGTATCTGGAACACTAATTACAGGAAAGGTAGGAAACAGGCTTACAATTTTTTTTTTCAGAAAAGTAGCAAAAACAGTAGTAAAAACAATTCACATGCAGTGCAAGCTGGCACACTTGATTATGTAGCAATATTAGTCCACACACAGTTTGAAAAAAATGTAATTAAATTAAAAAGGACTAAAAGCAAGTGCAGAAAAGGTTTATTAGGTAGAATGCAGTAAAGAGATGGGACTGGGGGAGTGTCCTAGATCAAATCTAAAGTGGGGCGGGCACTGCAAAAGCCACCAAATTTAAACTACAACCAAGAACAAGGGTGGAGTGGGGAAAAGTTTCAACAGAGATGTGAGGAATCAGAGTGCAAATTATAAAACCAAAAAAATATATGCTGATCTCTGTATATCTGCAGAACAGTAAGACAACAGATATCTAAGCAACAATTTAGCTCTATAATACAGAATAATACAGAAAAATATACTCAGCTTTATATATTTGCAGATTGTCTTGTAAGGCTGTCTCTCAACACACAGGTTCCACTTTAAATGCAGACTGCTGCTATTAACAGGTCAAATTAAGGGAACCTAACACAAGCTATAGAAACCAAAATGAGGGGGTGGGGTGGGGAAGACAGTTTCAACAGAGATGTAAGGAATCAGAGTGCAAATTATAAAACCAAAAAAATATATACTGATCTCTGTATATTTGCAGAACAGTAAGACAACAGATATCTAAGCAACAATTTAGCTCTATAATACAGAATAATACAGAAAAATATACTCAGCTCTATATATTTGCAGATAGTCTTGTAAAGCTGTCTCTCAACACACAGGTTCCACTTTAAATACTATCAAAAATCTTGGTACTTTAGACCCACAACAGTTTGTCAAAGGAAAGTTCTGCCAATTTAGTCCACTTAGTTTCTTTAAGATGGTAGCAAAGGCTGTTAACAGTGGCCATGTTCACACAGCATATCTTGACCAAGCCAAAATGTGGGCACTGTAATTAAGTTAAATGCTTTAAATATAAATTCTTATGTGGTAAGATAGATATCAACTTGGCTAAAAGACAGAACTCGTACAGTTTTTGTGGCAGGTACGTGATCTGAAAGTAGGAATGTAACAAACGGATTCCACCAAGGCAGTGTTCTGGGACCCCTCCTTTGCAGCATCCCATTCTCTGCTCTCCAAACTAAGACCTCTGGTTATCTAAGTTTTCAGATTACTGCAGAGTGGGTGTTACTGTCAAGATTCACTCTGACACTTGCCCCTTTCATAAAGAGCTTACCCTAGTTAATACCTGATGCAATATAAATGGCCTGAAATTAAGAGCACAAAAGTGGACTTATGGTATTGGATGGATTGATTAACATTATAGCTCTTCTGCTCTGTCTGCCTTGGTTTAAAAATGTTTAAAAAATCACATGTAAATTAAATACTTGCCTAAAACATTTGGTGCATTAACAAAAAGAACAAAACTTTGCTGGGAGCATTACTGGTATAGTAGCAGCCCCAGAAATGAATCGGGAAATGACTTTAAGGGATGGGTTTGTTGAAGTTAAAAAATGAATATGACACTAGAAGAACACACAAAGGAAAATGCCAGATGAATGGCAGAAGTAGCAGATGTGCTTAATGAGCATTTGCATCTTCTTCACTGTTTAATTCAGGTTAGGGTGAGAGTCATGGCATTAGAAGCAAACCAATGGGTACATTGTTAGTTAACCTGAAGGACAGAATCCACAAAAAATATCTGTATAGGTGACATGCCAGAAAATGTAGAGGGAAGGCACTATGTATACTCACCCAGCTGCCAAAATGGACTTTAATCCCATAGAGAGAAATTAATTTGACAAGAGCACACAGGACAGCCTAGATACATGCAAGAGTCACGGCAAGGAGCCATTATCCTGTAACAGTGTGCTTTACCACATCTACACTACAATCAAAAGTACTTTCACAGTTTAGAAACTGGGAGTTCAATTTCTCTTCAGAAAATCCTGTATATGTTGACTGGCATGGCAATGAGATGAAAAAGAACTAAATTTATCCCAATCTAGACTAAATATAAGAGCAGAGGTTACCATTTCAAGATGCCCTGCATTATTGAAAGTCCAATTGCCCGAAGAAGTGAAGTTATTTACCAGACCCAAGTAGGACAAAGCAGCCTAGATGATAATGATCATTGTGAGGAGAGTGAGCTGAGATACTAAGAGATGAACAGGAAGTATCTGAAGCCAGGCACACATATCACATGGACTTGCTTATACTGTTTAAAAATACATAGAATTTTAAAAGACAGAGCGGACATATTACAAAGATGCAAGAAGAAAGGGGTAATGCAAATTACGTTGCAAACTGACTTATAAATAAATAATTCCAGTGCTTGACAATAATATTAAGTATATATTAGTTGGTATTCTGATCTTAACAGCAAATTGCAAATGGTTAGATTGAATGGGTGTATCGTACAAGGATCTGGAAACTGACAGACCATGAAAGTGTACTTATATGGATTCCGAGCATAACTATTTGAGGCTTATCTTAAGTGTTTTCTTAAAATCTGTGTAAAATATTATTAAATGCAAGATGATTAAAAAGTGAAACACAGAGTTATGTTACTACATTGGGTGGTTAGAACTAGGCTTGGTATTTCACATAAATTCACTCTGAGGCCCAGTAAGTGAAAAACAGAAGCATTGGTACAGTCGGGGTGGGAGACTATGGATGCTACTGTTGTTTGATGGAAAGTGTGTTTGCACAGAAAGCCCACTAATGTACAATGTTTGCAGAATAGATTGAGATCCATGGAAAACAGTTAATACAGCTTGAATTTACAATGAGCAGTATACATATAGCTAGTGAAAGAAAGAGAGATCAGAAAGAACAGAATAGGGACAAGTTGGAATAAGTACTTACCAGCAGTTGGACAGACACCATAAGATAAACTTGCATAATGAAGACTGGCTTGCCTATTCCCAGGTGGTAAAAGAGAATATAGGACAATAACAGGAAAGCATGAATGGCACAATTAATTAAAAGGTAAGGTTAAGGGTATTTAGGATATTAGTGTGTATAAAAAGTTTACAGTATGCAAGAAAGAGACACTGTAGGGTACAGTATAATGGGGCTGAAATCAGAAAAGGAAAGAAGTCTTTATTTAATGTATGATAGGTGACAACAAAACACTAGATAGACAGGAGGACAGAATGTGATCATAAGCAAATGAGGATGTCTAGAATATAAAGAATATGAGGAAAAGCCTGAAGACTGGGTGGGCTAAGAATCACGTTTGCCTCTGGTATCTGGATGGTTGCAAACTCAAAAAATGGGTGAGAAAGGGATAAATGATCCATAAGCTGTTAGATGAAATGACCCATATGTTGGAGACTGGGCTTATTTGTAGTGTCAGGGCTATAAAATCTGGTGGCTAATTACAAATTTAAAGTTATTAATGTTTTCCAGATTGGGGGGGGGTGTAACTTTGTTGGTGGAAAAGGGAGGAAAGATCATGAAGATATAAAAACAAGAAATTCTTATCAAAAGAAAGAGCAGACAGAAGGGCAGCAATGTGAGTGTGAAAAGTAAAGTATGATAGGCAAATAAAAAAGGGGTTTATGGAAGTTTGGCAGTGGCTGCTGCGGGTAGTATGGAGGCATAGGAAAAAGACTGACATAAGTCACTTTTAAGATTTTTTTTCTTGCAATATAAGAGTGCTAACTAGCCTGATTAAATGGGACAGCATTAATGTTATTAAAAACAGATATAATTGCTCTGCAGGAGTGTCTCTTGGATGAGGAGAATATAATGTTTGCTTGTAGATGTTACAAGGTGGCAGTGAGTTCAGCATGCAGAAGAGGTAGAACAATAGGGGAAGTACTTTTGTTGACTATGTCTATGCAGCCAGAGGAAGGACTGATGATGCAGGATGAAGAGGGATGTTTGGTCTGTTGGAAACAGTATCATAAGAGGAAACAATGGTTCTGGCCATATATATCCCACTAAAGATAACGTAAGGGAAAATGAGAGAGTTAATACTTAAATTGGTTTGTTTTGATCAGGAATTTTTGATTATAGCAGGACTGGGATATACATTTCATGATAATAAGCAAGGGGTAAGTGAGCTGAAGGGGGAGAGGAAGAGGGAAAAAAGAAAGAGACGGCAGCAAGTTGTTGACAATGATGCATTTAATGATTGTATGATTACTTAGCAGTCATGTATTAGATGAGGGCTATACATAGCTCAGTCTTAAGTTAGAATGATGACCCAAAATAGAAAAAAATGTCATTACTGAAGAGTATAGAACATGGTAGAAAAAAATGAAGTTAGTCAATAATATTTTTGGATAACACATAGTTACTACTTAGTGCGATATTGGGTGATGATGAAGTAGGGGAAATGCTTTGGATATTTCACTGTATGTTTTGAAGAATGAAAACTTTAAAAAGTTGTTGGAAGCATAATTAGGTAAATTGTTATTGGAAAAAGAAGTGACCTTATGGCATCAGAGGATTTAAAGCTTAGATTTACAAAGGAAGTGGAAAGAGAAATGGAAATTAGGAGAAGGAAGAAGAAGATTAAAATACTACAGATATGCTGGAACATCAGAGAACTCTGGGGGAGAAAGGAGGCATTAAAACTAGAGGTATTAGAAAGATTAAGAATGCTTTTGGAGGAGGAACAATAGCAAAGGAAGGATAATATGATTTTGGCTCAAAGTATAGCAGTAAAGGAGATATATGGTTTTAATTCATCTAAAGCAATGAAAGCATTACCAGTATAGCTATGGCACCAGAAGGTAGAGAGAGTGGTGCCTTTAACAGTAGATGAGGAGTGCAAAGTCTATAGGGGGCACACGAAGAATGCTGACACTTCTAGCAAGCATTGCAAAATATTATATCAAGGAGATGCCAAGTCAGATAAGATGACAAAGAAGGTAAAACAGTTCTTGGAGGACATGCCTTTACCTGAGATAGATTAACAGATAGGAGTAGTGTTGATATAGGATGTCATGGAGGGAAATATGAGAGATACACTAAAAACAGAAAAAGTAGCAGTTCTTTGAGTAGAGATGGGATTCCTATAGAGAGATGAGAGTGAGAACATGCTGAGCATGTGCAGGTATCTAATAAATTTAATATTGGCCGCCAGTCAGGTACCTTCATCTTGGAAAAGGATGTTATAAATGTAATTCACAAGGGTGGCCACTGTGATAAAGCAGTTAGCATTGTCACCTCACAGCAAGAGGTTCCCTGGTTCGATCCTTGGCTGGGGTGCCTTCTCTGCAGAGTTGCATGTTATCTCTGTGGTTGCGTGTGTTTCCTCTGGGTGCTCCAGTTTCCTCCCACATCCCAAAGACATGCTGTAGGTGGATTGGACACTCTAAATTGGCCCTAGGCGTGAGTGTGTGTGTGTGTGTGTGTGTGTGTGTGTGTGTGTGTGTGTGTGTGTGTGTGTGCCTTCTGTGAAGGGTTGAGCACCGGGCTGGAAACTCAACACCGTAAAACTCTACTGCCAGTCATGAGTGGACAGGTGATCTGCTGTGGCGACCCTTAACCAGGAAAAGCCAAATGAAGAAGATAAATGTAATTCACAGGAAATGCAGAGATCATAAATTGGTTGGGGTCATACTGACCAATTACTATCTTAAGCCTCAATTATGAAGTGTTTATGAGTATTATCTCTAACAAGATTAGGCCAAAAAGTCAATAAGGTGCTTTATTTAGACCAGTTTGGGTTTGTAGGGAGAGGAAAACATTTGACAATATTTTAAGCATGTTATTAATGATTCAGGACACAAACAAGACAGGCAAAGTAGATTGGTTACATCTGTTTCAGGTTATGCAGAGGATGGCTTTCTGTAGCTCATTCATGGAACTGATAGAAAAGATTTTTGGGTATTCTGAAGTGCAAGCAAAAGTTTTGAGAAAATTGTCTTACAGTTGGTGCTTCAAGGCAGAGATGCCCAGTCTCCCCATGATTATTTGCCCTAAATGTAGTACCATGTGCAGGAGCATGAGCGTTGAGAAGTGAAAGAACCAACGGGTTTCAATGGGGGAACTCAAAGCTGAAACTAGCACTACATACAGATGATGACATTCCAGCAGTTAAGAATCCAAAGGAGGATATGACCATTGTTTAGTCTGTTGATGAAATTTGGAGGGATTGTACAGTATAAGGCAAATAAGAAGAAAACAAGGTCAATAGGAATTAGTATACTGAAGTCAAAGGAAGATATGGACAAGTCTGACCTGTTGACAGAACATGGAGAGATCTAGGAGTATGAGGAAAACAAAGGCAATAGGACTTAACATGGTGAATCAACAAAATTATCTAAATGGAAAATACCAATGGATAAGGGAAGTGAAATAAATGAAATGAAATGTGCAGATTGATAACTGACTGCACCATATAATATATCTATGTTGAAATCATCTGTAATAGTAAAATCCAAAATGAAAGGTAAGTTACAGCTGTGGGAGCATCTGAACTTGGAAATAGATTAGAGGGTAAACAGTGTCATGTATTGTTGCATCTTTTATTTTTAAGACTAGCCTTAAATATAAAACGTGCTGCCATACATTTTATGTATAAGGCATTTGCCAAGGACTGACATACTTGTGAAGATCAAGTGGTGTGTGCAAGATTTCATTACTGGGATAGGGATCTCCAAGAGTTAAATGGGAAAGAGTGGCACTGTGAAAGGAAAAAAGGGGGAGTTAGGAGCCCCTGACCTGATACAATACATGAAGGCCGTTCATCTTTCAATTGCAACAAAATGTCATGCCAACCATTATGCTGCAAGGTGGAAAGACATGTTGAAATTGAAATTCTGCTGGTTGGGTGAAAGAGATATAGTGAAGGTGATGTGGCTAGGGACTTCAGAAAGCCTCAGAGTATAAATACTGAAACATCAAAATTGAATATACTCTTTTTGGGAAGGAGGTTGAGGAATTTGAGGTGAGATCCTGTGCCATTTGGAGTTAGGTTAACTGATATGAGGATCACGTCTATGCTGTGGAACTGGAGAAAGCGTGATACAGATATAAAATTTTAGGATCAGATTTTAACAAGAAATAGAGTCAAGAGCAGGGAGGAGACAGCAAAAAGGTTCCATATTCAGAAAGGTGCCTTTCTGTATTATCATGCTTTAAGAAAAAAAGCGTTGGAGATGAAATGAGTAAACAAATAAGTTAAAGTAGTGGCCAGGGTTAGTTAAATAGGTGACAGAGCTTCTAAATGATACATTGTAAAGAGAGGAGCTGCTTTTAGGATGCTTAGAGAGATATTAGAAGGATAACTGGAAGAAGTGGATAATATGTGAAAGGAATGGGTAAGTTTGCTAAATGAAGGCAATGATGAAGAGAGCTAGAAGAACAAATGGTTGCTGTCAGGCACAGCACCAAAATCAAAAAAGTTTACAATATCTGCATGGAATTGCTTGCACAAATCTTTTACACACCATGAAGGCCACGTAGAAGGTTTCCAGAACAGTCGACAAGTGTTGGCAGTGTAATAGTGGGATAAGAGGTGACTGGTTACATGTTTTCTGGGCATGTGATAGTTTGGTACATTATAGGCAGGCGCCAGCCAATCTGGTAAGTTTGATGGGTGGAGCCTCACCAAACCACACTCTGAGCAATTATTTTTATGGCGCTGGAATAAACAATAAGAAGAGACTAGAAGTAGGGAGCTACCGTGGATTCCAGTTCTAGCTGCTAAGAATGCAGTTACGTGCCTGTGGAATAAACAACATAGTCCCACGATAAAAGATGTAGTGCAGATATGGAAAGAATAAGAGAGGGAGAGAATTGGTACAGAAGCAAATACAAACATTGATGGTACATTGGATGCACTGGAGCTGCTGAAGAAATGGAACAGAGATGGCTGTTGAAGCTAAACTGAAATATTAGTGAAGCAATGTATATGGTGTACAATAGTTATAATAAGAAACTGCTAATCTCTTCTTTGGAAAAAAAAAAAAAATATATATATATATATATATATATATATATATATATATATATATATATATATATATATATGTGTGTGTGTGTGTGTGTGTGTGTGTCTGTGTGTGTACAGAGAGAGAGAGCAAGAGAGATTCATTATTGGGGAAGCCTGTTAAGATGAAAGTGAAACAAAAGGAGCTTAGGATTTATTCCCACATTAAATGTTAATAATGTGGATGATAACAGATTTCTAAATTAGGAAGTGGAGGCTCTCATATTACATGGGAAGAAATAATTTGTGTTTGAACATTTGAAAACTTTGATTCAGGGCTGGTTTGCCTGTATTAACCCAGGTTCACATTGATATTAATTGGATTCACGCGAGCAGTCACCATATTTACTTGATATGTGCACCATGTGTGAGGTTTGCTCAGCTTGTGAAAATGTCATTTTAAGAAAAAAAATTTCACTTAAAAAAAATTAAATGGAAAAAGGTATAGTATTGCTTCATTTGGCAAATATCTCCTACTATCAACATGTAGTAAAAACAGTACTCCACTGCTAGAAAAATTTGTAGCCAGGGACATGGGTAACTGGCTTACTATTTCCTCATCATCACATAGCAACTCTAGTCAGAAAGTCCTTCTGCTTAGCACAACAAATAGCCAAAGGTGTATCACCCACATCTAAACATGTCATCATTCGTCAGACCTGTAGCTAGGTCATCTGTTGCCCCGTGCAGTTCCCCAAACTGGGATCCCTCAACTTAAGATGGAGGAGCAAAAAATGCTTCCCTTAAGTTGAGGACCAAAACAATAAAGCTATTTTCTGCTCCTGTAATTGTACCAAGTTGCGTGCTACACCTGTAACAAGTGCCTTGTTGCAGTTACTACCACACACTGTGATTCAGTCATAACTAAAAGGCAGGACTGACATTCAATTATGAAGCAGTAGTATCCTCCCCCAACATCTTGTGCCCAGAGCAACCACCCACTTTGCCTTGCCTTGGTTATGTATGTGACATTCCCTTTTATTCAGTATTGAAGAAATGAGTTAAAGGGTACAGTGCCCTTGATCTCTTATATCTTGGCAAGTCTAATAGCTTAGAACCTGGGACCTAAATTTTCACCAGTAGATAAATAGAACATGACAGAGAGGTAGATTCATTATACAGTACCTCCACCACCTCTGTAGAAAGCAGCTTCTTACACCTCAAACACAACCTGGATGACTGGATGCATGCCTTCAAATTTACCCCAGGACTAATTGGCCTACACTACCCTCAGAAAAGTGGCACAGCCTTACAGTGGGTACCAGCAAGGCATCGTTGGCTGCAGAAATAAATTGCCTTGAAACTCCTATGAATCCAGTAGGATATAAGTGTACTACCACTAAACTCTTACAAGCGTAGGAAGAGTATGCATAGTGTTTTACCAAATCTTTATTTGAACTGTAGTAATGTACTTTATAATACGCACAGATATGGCAAAAGCTCCTTTTTTTCTGAAATTTAGGTAAACAACATCTGTAGCCCTTCCATTGCTTACTGTTTTGTTTAACCATTTACTAGATTCTGTTATAGGCATGTGACATGGCATTGTCACTGTAAATTCTTGCTTCCTTTGTCACTGAAAATCACTGTCTTCTTCCAGCAGTTTTTCTTCATAAATAATATAATTTCATTTTGGCAAACTTGACTCCAGTCAAAGGCAAAAAAACTAACCAAAGTCCAGTTTTATACCTCTGTACTGATTTTAGTTTTATAAAAATTCATCCTCTTCCAGACATGAATATCTAATGGGCAGCTTAACAGTGCCAAAGAAAATTAACGATTCATGGGTTCCTATTCATAGGTTCATAGTGACACAGAAGTGATACGGGTAAAAACTACGATCTCCCATCCACTCATCAAGATTCCTCTTGAAGACTCTGCCTAACCTGGACTGGGATTTTATTCCAGAGTGAAGGGAGCCTCTGGGTTATGAATCTGTCCCTCCAGCATGTCCTATTTATTTCAGTGCTGAGGTTTAAGTCCCTCGAGCGCGTAGCTCGATGGGATTTGGATTTTCTGAGGTGTAGCATGTCCATTAATTCCGGGTTGGACATGGCTATGTTTTAAACATGAGTTTATGAGCTCTGTCTTCGGTAAAACAGTAGGGGAATTTGTGGATTTCCAGTCATGATATTGATTTATCTTGTCTTTTAGCATGTAAACCACTATTAGCTTAGACTTTTTGTTTTCCAGCACCTTGCTAAGGTAGAGCCAAAATGCATGTTTTTGCTGTAAATTAAAATCCTGCTTACATATTTGCTGGACTGTGAAATCTGCAATGTTTAAACATAGCTGAAGCATCATATAGTCTCAAAATATATACATCCATGAGCAAGCTCCATGAATTAGATAATGGCAGAAATAAAAAAATGTGCACATGTGATGAATCATAGGTTCATAGGTGTTTACTAGGCTAACAACCATAGGGGCCTTTTTAAGCCTAACTGCGCATCCAAAATCTCTGACAAGTTCCCATTCACTTGATAAATGTAAGCAGGGGATTGGCAGATGAAACATTTACAAGCAGGGACCTGGGAGATGAACTACTTACCTGTGTCCATTAGAGACATAGGCGCCAAACCACAGATGAATTTTTCTGCTCCCCATCCAAATATCCAAATTATACTTTAATTGAGTTAGGGAGGAACTCTGCTTCACATGGATGGGGAGCCTGTTCCTGAGAAGTGGTAATCTCTAGGATAAATTCCTGTTACTCCAGCAGATCCTATTTATATCACAGGCATGGTTTAAGTCTTTAGAATGGGTTATTCAGGAGGTCCATCAGGGTGGGGTCTGACAATGCCCTGTATGACAGACATAGATCTCCCCTCAACAGCTGTTGGACACCTATATACAGGGATAGGGCCTTAAGTGGTCTATAAAGGATGTGTTAGTTTGTCCTGTATTCTTTTAGTGAGAAATATCTGTGGAAGTTCCACATTTTGGATCTGCCTGGTTTGGTACATACCAAAGGGGGCATTGTACTCAATAAGTCTGATGAATGCCAAATACAGTGGAACAATGACTTCTTGGAACTAGATGCCAGGTTTATAAGTTGCACAACATATAATAATTGTCTCATTAATGTAGACACATGATAATCAAAGGCTAGATTACTGTCTATATGTGTTTCCAAGTCCCTGGCCACTGGGTCAAGTCTTTGGGGTATGTTATCAATATTTATTTTTATTTTATTTATTTTACATTTGTTTACCAGGATAGTCTGACTGGATAAATATCCATTTTCAGCGGTGGCCCGGGGAGAAAAGCTCCACATAGACAAACTTACATAGATTACACAGAAGTTAGCAAACAATTATAAAAACAAAGTGATTATATACAATGGCTTAGTAGTGTTCTCTAGTAAGGACTCACAATTCTCATGGACAGACACAATTAAAAGTAAGAGGCATCAGATTGGAAGCAGAGCTTGGTGACATAGTTATAAGTTATGATATGCTTTTAGTTTATAACTTAATCAGGGTTGGTACATGGGCATAGCCAATTCACTTTGAGATACTATTTGAGGTTTTTTTTTAAGAGACATTTGTAGGATTGTAGGTTTATATAGTTTGGCAATGAATTCCAGGTTTTCACAACGAAGTTGGCAAACAGTTATTAGCTTTGTGGGTTTGGACCAGTAATATATCGGCTGACCATAGGGATCTTAGGTTGCTATATGGCTTAATAATATTTTTAAGTGAGGGGGTATCCTCAGGGTGGTACAAAATTTTGTGCACTATTAAGAGTTGATTGAATTGAATTAGGCTGGGCAGTTCTAGCCACTCTAGTTGTTTAAGGTTCTGGCAGTGGTGGGTTCTATAGGTGGACCAGTGGCGAATCTGGCAATATGATTATAGCTATGGGACAGCTTACCTAGTTCAGATTTGTGAGGTTTGAGAGTACAGGCGAGGCATATAAAAGAGTAGAGAGTAAGTGTGATCGGGCGATTGCAGTCCTAGCCAGTGGGGTTAAAAATGTCTTGTTTCTATACAGTGATCCAAGCTTCTTATTGATGGTCTGTATGGTTTTGTTGACCTGTAGGTCAAATCTGATATTATTGTCTATGATAACCCCTAGCAGTTTGGTGTGATTATCTGGGGAAATAGTGGTACCATTGTTAGATGTGACAAAGAATGAAAGTGTGGTGGATCTACTGGTGGGGAGAAGAGTTTAGTTTTATTGGGGTTCAGAAGCAGGCATTGGTTGGTAAGCCAGTTCTTGATAGTGTTAAATGTATTTTGGGTTAAGGTTTGCAGTTTGGATGGGGAGGTGGCTGAGCAGTTCAGAGTCGAATCATCTGCATATTGAATGCAGGTAGCTTTAGGAATAGCAGTGTGAAGGTTGTTGATAAAAATAGAGAAGAGTAGTGGACCTAGTATGGACCCTTGAGGGACACCAAGTGTGAGAGGTAGTTGGCTGGAGAGTGTGCCCTGCCATAGTACTGCCTGTTGTCTACCAGTCAGGTAGGACTGGAACCACTGGATTGAAGGCTTGTTGAGGGAAATAGATTTTAGTGAAAGAACGAGATGCTAATGGTTGACCATGTCAAAGGCTTTTGATAGATCAAGAAAGAGGGTGGAGGTTAGCCTATTGTCATTCCTGTTTTGGTTTATTGCAGTAGTAAAGGAAAGGAGGGCTGAGGTGTTGCTGTGTGGTATAGCCTGAAACCATGCTGGGAGTTGGATAGTAAGTTATTCTGTGTAATGTATTGCATTAGTTGCTTGTGTACACATTTCTCCATTATTTTGGCTAGTGGGTAAAGAATGGCAATGGGTCTATAGTTGGATATGTCTGAGGAGCTACCACCTTTATGGAGTGGGATGACATGAGATATTTTCCAGAGGGAGGGGATAGCATTTTCGGATAAGGTTCAGTTGATGAGGATAGATATGGGATATGCAATGGCATCTGCAGCTATTTGTAGGTACTCTGCAGGGAGAAGGTCAGCAGCGAGGGTGGTAGATTTTAGTTTTTTTAGAAGTGTTTTGATAAAACTAGTGCATATTTGTTGGAAGCTAAATTCGGGGTGATTATTGGGTAAATTAGGCATGTGGTTTAAGTTAGAGGGGGTTAGTTGATTTGCTAGGGATTAGATTGTTTCAGTAAAAAAGTTATTAAAGGCGCTAGCTGTGGTCTCTGGGGAACTATGGGTGTAGTTAGCCGGGGTTGGGGTGGTGGAATGACCTGGATAAAGTAGGTGATTTAAGCCTGCCCAGAACTTTTGAGGATTGTTATGGTGTTTTTGTAGGAGATTTTGGTAGAAGCTTTTTTATCCAGTAAAATAGATTTTTTGTATCATTCCTGAGTTGACGATATTTTAGATGGTCAAGTGGGGCTTTGGTTGTTCTCCAGCTGGCCTAGGCTCTGCTTCTAGTTTTGATTTTAGCTTTGGTATCTTTTGTGAGCCATGGTGCTGTATTTGATCTAGTTTCATTGTGCGTGCTGGAGCATGGGAATCAAGGATACTTAGGAATTTAGTGTTAAAGTAATCTATGGCCTCCTCTAATGTTAGATTTTTTAGTTTTGACCAGTAAACTGCTTTTAATTCATTTTGGAATATAGCAGCATCAAAGTTTTTCCTGTTTCTAACTGTTTTATATTTGGTTTGGTGAGGGTTTCCTGTCTTATGTTTTATGATATAGGTTAGACAATGGTCGCTGAGGTCATCAGGGAGAGTACTAGCTGTGTACAGTAGGGGTTGGTTATTAACTAGGATCCAGTCTAGGATACTTTCCCTGTTGGTTGGTTTGTTTATCCTAGTGGGAGAGGTTATGGTCTGTTTAAACCCATATAAGTTTATATGGGTGGGGGGGGGTGGACGAGCTGGGGTGCCAGTCGGTGTTAAAATCACCAAGAACTATAGTTTCTTGGGGATAGGTAGTGGATAACCAGTAAAGGAGATCTTCTAGGGTATTTAGGTTGTTGCCTGGTGGAATGTATGCACAGACAATGTTCAAGTGCTTGTTTTGGTTAATCTGTAGCTTGGTTATGAGGAGTTCCGCATTATTGAATTGGGGAGGTTGAATGGTGTCTCTATTAATGGTTAGATTATTTTAGTAAAGGACTGCTATCCCACCTCCTTTCCTTGTAGCATGGTCTAACCGGTGAATATTGTATCCTGGAGGTAGTATCTCATTGTCAGTAGTACTGGGTTTTAGCCAGGTTTCTGTAAGACACATAATGTCTGGGGAGTGGGTTGCTAGGAGGACATGTAGGTTGGGAAGCTTATTTTTAATACTTCTAATATTTATTTGAAATGCTAGGAGGGAACTAGTGGGAGTGTTCATGGGTAGCTTGACTGTGGGGGTTGTGGTAGGGGGGTGGAGGTGGGCCAGGGTTGGGATGAATGTTTCCATGCGTTATAAGGTTATAGTGACAGGATATTCTGAGCTTTCGGAGTTTGTTTATAAGTTTTATATAGTATTTGTCTTTAGGATTATGTTTTGTGGCTTACAGGGGTGGTATTTTATAGAGGGTGGTATATTCGGTTTGCTGGGTAGGGTAAAGTTTTTGTGTTATGTGTGAAGTTGTGGGTGTCTGTTTGACCATTTGGGTAGTGAACACCACGGTCAAGTGTTTGTTCATAGGCAGTGAGGTGGTAAAATAGAAACAGTATAGGCATTTCGGTAATTAGTATTTTTTTGATTTTTTGCATTTTGTTAAGAGGGGTGGGCCACATTTTGATGGCTGACTGTGCTAACAGGGTGGGGAAGAATGGGAGAGAAGGAAATGGGTCAAGCGGGCAGGGTTGCTCAATGATATATGAGGTGCTGATTGGTACTTAGCAGGAGGGGAGTGGCAAGGGAGTGGTAAAGTCTGGTTTAAATTTAGCACTAGTGGGGGTGGGTGGTATTTGGGGGCAGGGAGGGGAGTGGAGTGAGCCGAGCACAGCGGGGCTAACACTGACTCTGAGAATTACCTTGGGCTTTTGGTTTGGGTTGTATGATTGTATGTAAACAATGTTTTTGGCTGTACTTTAATTTGTTTTATTCTCTTTTATTTTTACACCGATGTTCAGACTAATTTTAATAGGATCCTAGGGGTAAACTAGCAAATGTAGTCAATATGGAGGGAGCCAAATTACTGTGGAGACAGCCTGGAAGCAAAACTTTACCAAATTAAAAAGTAAATGCTTGGGACTAGAACACTGTGTGAGTGTAAGGCTGATTCAAAGTATTATAGCCCAATCTTGTGGCAGTTGGTTGGATCCCTTCACTGTTGTTATGCATACACCATTAAGCTTCAACAATTTACAAAAACTAAATTGTAATTCACGTATTACAATTGAAAAGCTGGAGGGAGTCAGATTCTTGCTTCCCAGAGGTTTTACTTGGTTAAGATAGCCAGCTTCAGTGAAGAAGGTAAAAATTGCTTTATGCAGTTAATCCCAGGTGGAGGTGGGGGGGTCACGCAGGAAAGAAACCCATTCAAACTGAAATATAAAGGTAAATAAGGCAGAATTAGTGCAAAGGTTGCAAGAATGTGAAGTGGAGAGCATGCAAGGAATAGAGATGGAGAGTAAAATTAATTATATTGCATACATTATAATTAAAATTGATTATATTGCATACAGTATCAGCTCTGTAAAATCACAGACTAACAGCAGTAACATACAGCCTCTAAGTCCAGTGATAGCTGTATACTTCAGCAATGAATGCACACAGGATATAATGCACAAAGCAAAGTGTGGCTGTTTTGGGACAATAATTCTAGAGTTATGTTATACAGTATGAACTAACAGTAACATGAACTGCAGTCACTTAGCCTTCTATAAAAACAATTGCAAAGTCCAGCCTGTAAGTCTTCTAAGTACAGTAGCATGCCATAGGAATGCTTACAAATGTAATCAGAGCATGATTAACCTCAGCAAAACAGTTAGCAAAACAGTTAGCAGGATTCCTGGCAGATATTCAACAATCAAAGCTCTACCTTTATAAAACAAGATAAAAAACAAGCAGTAAGTTAGAACATTAGCTAGCTCTCAAAATGTATATGAGTTCTGAACAGCAGCTTCAGCTCAGCACCATCAATACCAGGGGTGGATGACTTCCTGAAGCACTAGGAAGCCTTAAACTGATACAAGCACTCACCTCTCCTTGTTAATAAGGAGAAATTAATCATAGGCACTAAACAGCTTATAATTGCAAAGTACTTTGCTAAGGTAAGGGAAAACAGTTCCTGCACTTTACAAAAAAAAAAAAAAAGAAAAAAAAAAGCACCAAACCAGGCATGTCCAATGGTCAGCTTCTGGTGATTTCTCCTGTCCACCTGGTGAATCTGGGCATACTGGGGCAATGCAGCAATTGCCTCATGTACACAGACAACCCTCTCATCCTATCACCCAACACTACAACCTGTAAGAGATGCACTTACATAGCCAAAATGGAAGCAAAGCTCTCTCCACCCAAGATTATGCTAGACAGTCAAGAGGAGAAGGTTAACACCCACACTACACCTCAAGTAACACATAGCCCTTCTAAACCCACACCACCAACACCCACATATAGCAACACTAAATCCACATATGCAGAGGCCCTTAACTGTAACCTGCTCAAGCAACAAGGACCTCTGAAGCTGAAACGCAAACACCAATCACAACTAAAGTGTCACATAGCTCACAACACCAGTGTGCCACCCAGCAACAGCCCCTAAGGTAAGACAACATACCTAGCACTTTAGTCATATGTGACTCTATAGTCTGGCACACTGATGTCCCACTCACCAGGTAGAACAAGGAGAAAATTAGAGTCAGCTGCCTGTCGGGTGCCAGGATCTGCCACATAACGCATGCACTCAAGTCACTCCATAACAAGTAGAAATATGACTCTGTCATTGTCCATGTTGGAGTGAATGACTTGAGACCTACCTCTCTGGACTACATGAAAAGAGATATGGAAGAGCTCTCAGATCATGTGGCCCAGGCAGGTATGACCCTAGCCCTGAGTAGCATCCTGCCTTCGCCCAGAATGATACCACAATATAAGGACAAAATGATTGACTTCAACAATTGGCTAAGCTTCTGGTGTCTTTCAAAGGGGATCCAGTATCTGTCTGCCTGGGATGACATGATCGACAGACCACGATGCTTTGCCAGAGATGGTCTACACATGTCACCCCTGGGATTCAGGTTACTGGCTAAGGCTCTTGCCACCCCTATAGTGCCTTTTTTAGGCAAAGTTCAAAGGACAAAACCACCACCGTAACAAGTACAAACATGCAAAATCTGAAGGTAATGCTACTCAATGCTAGAAGTCTAAACCTCAAAATGCACTCTCTTGAGGCACTCCTAAAAATGGGGAACATCGATATCTGTGCAGTAACTGAGAACTGGTTCAAGGCTCCAGAGAGCACCCCTGCAATACCAGGCTACAATTCTTACCACACTTTTCGGCCACCAAACCAGGACCGAAACACTAAAGGTGGAGGAGTGTCAATATTCACCAAGGATATTCACACCACCAGGCTAGTTGCCCAACACAATGCATCTGAAATTCTCCAGGTGCAACTAACACTAGGTAAGACTGCAATCCAAATTGTAGCTTGCTACAGATCCTCCACCATACCGCAAGATTCTCACTACACCTTTCTAAACATACTGGAAAATATTAAGATAGAGCCAAACACCCTAATACTGGGTGATTTTAACTACCCTGCCATTAACTGGGAAAAGTACTCATGTACCAACACCTTTGCCCAACAGTTCTTGGAATTCATAAATTCCAACGCCCTGGATCAACTAATCCATAGTACCACCAGGGGCTCCAATATCCTAGACCTGGTGATTACCAACATGGGAAATCAATGCTCCACACCTATGGTCACCCCCTCGTTAGTCAGGTCTGACCATAAGCTAATCACCCTTAACATCCACATCCCACTCCCACCCCCAGTAAGGAAACCTCCATAAAAAACTTCTCCAAAGCCAACTTCATGCTACTCAAGTCAGAAGTGACAAACTTCATGACACCCATGCAGACGGGAACTGAAAGTTCAACTGCTGAATCCTATACTAAGGCACTGTATGAGCACATCCACTCATGCATGAATCGTGCCATCCCAAATAGAACCAAGATGCTCTCATCCAAAAAAAGGAAGCCAATCTGGTGGTCCCCTGCCATAAACAAACTTTACAACAAAAGGAAGAAACTGTTGCAGAAAAGAGGAAAACCACAGGATGCAAAAAACTCCCTTACCAGCCTCAGTAAGAAACGGAGATCCCTCATAAAATCCTCCAAAGCTAGTTATGAAAATAAAATTGTCAAAGATTCCAAAGACAACCACAAGGCATTCTATAACTATGTCAAGAATCTAAATGGCAATGCTCAGATCTGCTCTGAGCTAAAACAGAATGGCACTAAATATACTGATCCCAAGGATATTGCCAATATCCTGGCAGATTGATTCAGTGCCAACTTCACCCCCCTCTCCCACCCTAAATGGCCCATCTCAATACCAGAAGATTGCCAGTAATAATGGCCACACAGGTAAAAAACGCACTCTCCAAAGCTAAGAATACAGCATCCATGGGACCAGATGACATTTCGGGCTGTGTACTACATGAACTACAATATGAACTGGCACCTCACCTAAGTGTCATGTTTAATCATAGCCTCACCTCAGGTTTCATGCCCACTGAGTGGCGCAGAGCTACAGTTATCCCACTCCACAAGGGGAGATCCACCTTGGATCCCAGAAACTACCATCCCATCAGTCTGACGAGCCTTATCTGCAAGGCCATGGAGCGTATTATCATGGAACTTATAAACAAAGACATTGGCAACCTTCAAACAGTGGACCCCACCCAGTTTGGGTTCGTGAAGGGCCGATCTTGTCTCCTGAACCTGATTGACTTCTTCAAATCAGTCTCCAGAGCCATGAATAAGGGTAAGGTGGTTCACACAGCATATCTAGACCTTGCCAAGGCCTTTGACACCATCCCCCACTCTGGAATCATAGATAAACTTACTAAGCTGGGCATTAATCCTTATGTCACCCAATGGGTTACTAACTGGCTTACTGATAGAACCCACACTGTAAAAGTAGCCAATTCCAAATCCAGCTCCAGACAAGTGACAAGTGGAGTACCTTAGGGGTCAGTCCCGGGATCGCTCTTGTTTGGCATCTACTTCTCTGAAGTACAGGCCAACACTAAGGGACTCTGGCTAACAAGAATTTTGCAGATGACTGCAAACTGGGAGCCATTATTGAATCCCCAAATGATGTGGATACTCTACAAAAGGGCCTTACAGAAACAGATGCTTGGTGCCAGAGCCATGGGCTCAAGCTCAATGCCAAGAAATGTATAGTTATCCCCTTTGGGAAAAAACATGTACCCGTGAATTACCATATAGGTGGCAGTACACTAAACACCGAAAGTGTGATAAGAGTCTTAGGGACACAGGTGGACAGTGGTCTCACTTTTGATAACCACATTGCCACAACAGTCAGGAAATCCTTCTATGTGGCACACCTTATCACTAAGGGCTTTTCATCCAGAAAAAAGGAGGTCATTGTCCCACTGTACTCATCCCTCATTAGACCCATTATAGAATACAATACCCCATTTGGTATGTACCTCTCAAGACATCTGCAACAACTGGAAAGGCCGCAGAAATACCTCACTAAAAGAATCACAGGCCTAAAGCAGATGCCGTATGCTGACTGCCTTAAAAAACTCCAGCTATACTCTGTCGCATATCATCTACTCAGAGGCGATCTCTGCTTAACATACAAGGCCATGTCAAACCCAGAGCTGTTAGACATGCTACACTTAAAGAAATCCCAATCCCTCAGAGCCACACACTCCAGGGATCTAAACCTTGTCATCACAATAAACAAAACATGCTGGAGGGATAGGTACCTGACCCAGAGACTCCCCAGACTCTGGAATAGATTGCCCATACATGTCAAGCAGAGTGCCTCTTTGCCCTCTTCAAAAGGAACCTTGATGATTGGATGAGAGAAAGAAAATTCACCCCGGGGATCACGTCAGTCGTCATGCTAGACAGGGGTCCAGGGAAGTAAATAGTGTGGGAAGAAATAGCCAGGGAATTGTTATGGCTAGGCTTATATAGGTCCTAGGGTTGATAGCCTAGTACCAACCTATGAACCTATGAAGGGTAGTATTATGCATTTTTTGGCGTTTAGTTTTAGTCCATGGCTCCAGAACCAGTTATTTGTATGTTTCAGTCCTCCCTGGAGAACATTTGTGTCACTGGGGCATTCTATGACTGCTCCTAGTTTGGAATTATCTGTACATTTAGTCAAATAGAGGCCACTGACCTTAGCCTTTACTTCAGATAAGTAAATGATGACAATGGAAAGGTCCCTGGACCAATCCCTGAGGGATTCCACATGTGAAAGGCCTCTTTGTAGAGGTGGACTCCCCAATTCTGACTTCCTAGATCCTGTCTGTGAACCAGCTGGCTATCCACCAGGTGACATAAGAGTTTAAACCTAACCTATTGTGTCAGGCAACAATACCCGAGTGGGATATTTTGTCAAATCCCTTGGTCAAGTAAAAGCAGACAGTGAGACATATTGGTCTGTAGTTTCTAGGGTTTGTAGATAGCACACCTTTGTGCAGACAGATTACTATTACTGTTCTCCATTCATGAAGCATGAAGCGTGTTTGGAGGCTATAGTTAAATAGCAATTCCTGAGGTCCTGATAGGTCATGTTTTATGCTACATAGAATGCATCTTAGGATACTGTCTGGCCCCATTGATGCAGTGTTCTTGGCCTTAAAGAGAGCATTATGATCCTGTTTCCTAGTGATAAAAGTGGAAATTATGCTTGATGGTATTTCCTGAGGGAAGGCTGAGGGAGAGAGAGGGGTAAAGTTGGAGCTGATTTTGTTGGCTAATAGGTTTGCTATATCATCTGGCTCTCATTTTTAATTTCCCCAAGTCTTTTGGGTTTCTTATACCATGATGGGAATGAACCCCATTCCTTAGTCAAAGTATGATTAAAGTTCATGAAATTAGTATTGTTTCAATCTTTGATGTTATCCAGAAGTGCTCTTTGCAGCACCCAGAATGTGCCTAGTAATAACTCCGTCTGCAATTCATATGGAGTTACATATATTGTGAAGTACAATTGTAAATTGTTTTTTATAAGCCCTACTGCTCCTGCTAATACTGGAACTGTCTGAGTATCCTTCTTCCACATTGTCCTCCTTTCTGCCTGCAAATCCTATTTTAGGACTTTGTGTCTCTCTGTACATATAGTCACTGGATGCAGCAATTTCAATGATCAATGCTACTTTTGTCTTCTTTTCATGGACTACTATATCTGGTTTTCTCCCATCTATTTTTTTGAACTGTTGATAATGGATGATCCCATGTAAAATAAATTTCAATATTTTCTATAATGCTTTGTGACTCATGTTTCCAAACTTTTTCAGCTACTTCAATATTATAATGTTTTCACAATCTCCAGTGCAACAATTATGCCACATTATTATGCCTTTAAGCAGAGAAGTCATCTTAGACTTACTATCCTAATGTTTCAAAACTTTCACTACATTCAGTTCTTGTGAGGTCAGTAAATACGTATGCAGTCCTACAATTGTAGATCAGTTTCGTGGAGGCCCATAACTCCTTTAGAACGGAGAATATATAATCTTGGTATGCACTGATTTTTATAAATGATTTGATGAGCATAAAGCATCCTTCCTGTTTTCCTGTCCAACCTATACAACACCTTTTGGGGCCAGTCAATCACAACAAGACCGTAAGTTAGAACAGGAAGAACAAATTGGTTTATAGCTTGGACTTTATTCCTAGATGTCAACACTGTTTTCAGTATCAATTTAAGTCTTCTAAAATATTCCTTACTAAGTTTTATTCACAGTTGTTCATTTTTTATTGTTGATCCTTTGTCATTCCCAAATATTTATACACTCCCTCTTGCTGACATTCTTTTGTATCACATTCTTAATCTTGTCTCATACTGATGTTTTCTTGGTACCCAATATAGGGGACTCCGCGAACATTGAGCTCTGCACAAAGTTGGGTATTGCCTTTGAGGTTGCTGAAATAGTTAAAGAATGCTCTGTGGCTGCCCTTGGCCTGAGGGGCCAAATTTACCTAAAATTTCACTTTAGTAGACTCTATTTATGCTCTCAAGTTGTTTGTTTAGTTTGATGAAAGTACCTTTATCCTGTTGAGTTCTACATCTCCTGATTTTGCCATAATTTTCTTCCTTCTGTTATACAGCCTATTGATGTTGTGATTCCACCAGGGTGGCTTGTTTTTTGAGTTAGTTCTGTACTTCTTCCTGGTGGGTACAGCTGCCTCTATGCAGCTATTAACATACTTGTATAGGGATTCTTTGAACAGTTCTGTATAGGCATGAGTGTTCTCAGGATTTATGGGGGCTTGAAAATTTTCCAGGTTGTCACTTAATAGTAAGAAGTTAACTTTAAAGTAGTTCCTGAAAATTCCAGGGTTAGCTCAGGTTCTACATTTTAATTTTACTTCAAAGGAGTCCATTTTATGGTCTGGCTTTACCCTTGAAGACATTACACTATGGGGTGGAGCACTCTCCCATATTAGTGGACCAGATGCAGTATGTTAGTACCCCTGGTTGGTGTATTGACAATCTGACCCAGGGAGTTTGTGTTTAGAAAACTGAGGAATTTCTATGTCTGTATGTTTTGTTTCATATATGATTCCCAGTTAATAGTGGGGTAATTATGGTGAGCATGTCCAATAAGTTTAAAATTCATGTTATGAGTTTCTGAGACATAGAGGGGGATCTATAGCTTTCAAGGATGTGGTATGATATTTTGCCTATGGTGATTTTAACAAGGAGAAGCTCAACTGCATTGTCCTGTTTGACCAGCCTTGAGGTATATTTATTTTGATGTATATCAAGACACTTCCACTTTTATTCTCTGTCTATGTAGTAGCTGGTCTATTTAAGGTATTACAACCTTGCACTGCTAGTGTGCTCTCCACAGCTGTAAACCATGTCTCTGAGAGCACTCAGACATCAGCAATCTCTAGGGTGAGAAGCGCTTGTAGGGAGTGGAGTTTTTTTATTTAGACTCTTAGCATTGAGTAGTAACACCTTTACATTTTCTTAGTTTTGATTTGCTATTTCTGAAGTATGGGGAAGGGCAATGTTGTAACTAATAATCAAAAGCCTAGAGGGGAAAGGTGCAGACCATCCTTGGCAAAACAGTGTGGTTTGCTGATGATCTCCTTCCAGGCTGGTAAGTATCGCACTACCTTAGAATGACATCAGAAACTAAGCCAATTATTAAAGTTAATCATCTTCTGTTGGTATTGTGACATCATCCTTTGAGAAGAAAAATGCTGCTCAGTGCTAGATTCATACCAGCTTGGGACATATATTCTGATAGCTCTATGATATCTCTTCATATATTCTAGGTAGGTAAGTATCAGGTCATTTACACCCACATGGACTATGACTGAGTCATACTGGTACTTGTGGTCCAATGACTTGAGTATGTGTGTAATGCGACAAATCCTGGCCCCTGATAAGCAGCTGACCGTGATTCTCTACTTATTCAGCCTGGTGAGAGGGACGTCAGTGTGCCTGATTATGGAGTCTCAAATGACCCGAATGTTGGATTGTGTAGTGGCTTGCCTTATAGATTTAGATGTAGAAGCTCCATGAAGTGTGGATTTATGTGTTGATTTGGACATTGTTTTGAAGAAGTGCATTCAGGGCTGAGGGTATTTGTTATGTGTACTTCATCTCGGAGGTCTTTGGAGTTTAGGAAGGTTGCATTGAAGTGCCTCAGTCAGCAAATGTGGGTCTATGTGTCTGCTTTGAATTGTGTAATGGGTGCAGTATGTGTGCTACTGACAATTCTGTTGACATTATGAGGGCTTTTATGTGAGAGCTTTGACTCCAGTGACATTAGGTAAATACACCTCTCACATATCATATCAGTTTGTTTGAGAACTAACTGGTTGTCAGTAGATATGAGACAATTTCTACATTTCCTCAGGATGCCCATATCCACCAAGCTCATAAAAGAGATAGTGGGAAAGTTCATATCCATAGCAACAGGCTCTTTATTGCTTAGATGGTTGGAGTGAGAATATAAAGTAATATCAGGAGTATCTGGTCTGCAACTGTGGAGGCAGTTCTTGTCACTGTAAATTAGTTGCCCTGTGTGCATCTAGGTATTGGTAAAATTTTAAGGGTGCTTTTACAGGAAAATGTCAACTCAAGGTGTCTGCATCAATACATGGCACTGCCAAACATTTGAGGAGCAAATGGTAACTAAACCCTGATGATTTTATGAGTGAAGTATTTAGGGAGATATTCTCTAGTCATGTTAGACAGCAGTAAATTAAGCTGTACTTACTGAAAAGAAAGAAATAATTAGCCTAGCCAAGAATGATTAAAAGAGGGGATTTGCCTGAATGGCTACTCTCTGACTATTACTAGTACTAGTCTCTCCACAGCTTCACACTGCTGAGGTACAATGCTCCTTTGCTTCTCTCTCTCTCCCAGTAGCAAAACAGTAGCACCAATCCCAAGATGAGGAGCAGGCCACAGGCTGTTTGGTGATCCACAGTGTTGCCCAAGATAATGCAAGGGTTTGTAGGCTTGTTGTAGTCTTTTCCTGGCAGATGCCTTTAATAGCAACCAGACCAATCAAGAAGGTCCAACACAGACACTTACTGCCCAATCAGAAACAGTCAGGAATCAATGCACTCTGCTTTCTTACAGGAGCAAAATTTAAGCACAAATTCCCATCTGGCACCTGTAAAGCAGTTATTAGGCTTTCTGGTGATCAGCAGTCTAGAGGAAATAATGTCTCTATGAGCTTCTTCTATCACCAGCAGCAAAACAGAAATACTAATCCCAAGACATATACTGAAAGGCAGAATGTGGGCTCTTCAATTATCAGTGGTCTTGTAGTAATTGTTGCAGATTTTAAATGTAAGATGGAAATAGATTAATATTCTAACAGTTGCAGTGTGCAGCAAGCAGTTCGATATGAAAGAGGGGGTAACTTAAGCTTTAGCTGTCTAAGTGAGGCGCCACTAATTTTAAAAGAACATGACAGATTGGAATGGGTGGGCACTTTGTATTCTGGCTCTATGGAATATAGTGGGATGGACAATAAATTTAAACAGCTGAAGGGGACTAGGGAGTGATTTCACAAAATGATAATTTTTTGCTGACTCACAATAGCCAATGAAAGAGGAGACAGCAGAAAATGTGTGGTCAAATTAACATAAGAGGCAGGTAACTAAAAAGACAGTTGAGTTTAAATATGCAGTGGCAGAGTCTGAGTAAGCTTTTCCAGTAAGCTCATGTGTGGTACTTTTTTGAAATCAATTGCCTCTTCAGGTTGCTCTGTTTACCTAAAAGGTAATCTTGCTCAAAGTGGAATAAAAGTAATGCATTCAGTCTGGTTTTGGTGATCTAAGAGAAAGTGTAATCTTTTGGTTGTTGATGGAAGAAATGGAAGGTGGTATCAGAGTATTTTGAAGACAGAGTTAGTTGGGAGTCATATTGGGGGTCACCATGATGCTTTCCTTCCAACTGGTAATAAACTAAAAAAGTATTAAGATGTAAATATTATGAACATCACATATATTTAAGATGTCATATGAACAAAGTTGTGGAGCCTAACCAGACTGCATGAAACCTATGGGAGTGGTTACAATATACGAAGCAGATCACCTGCATAACTAATGTACAGCCAACCATTAAAAATGTTGTCAAACAAATTTGCAAGATTCAAATTAAGCTAATTGAGATAATAAAGCAACCTAATCAGACTGAACAGCACTTAAATGGAATAAAGGATGAGGTAAGAAAGAAAAATTTGAAGCATTATGGACTTTTGAAAGATTTGGAAAAGATGAACTTAATGGAATATGTGAAAACTAAAGATGGTGGGATGGACTGAGTTTGTAGAAGATTCCTTAAGGAAATGGTTATCGTTGTTGCAAAACTCAGAATACAGATATGGGTTTTCTATATTAATACTGGCAGAATTTTTAACATGTCATAAAAAAGAACAACTATTGTGGAATTTGTGTAATTGGGCAGAAAATTATCCATAGCTGGGAGACCTGCATTTGTATAGCATGACCTTGAATGATAGCGTGTACTTTGTAAGACTGATAAACTGATGCATATGAAGAAAACTGAATTTTAAATTGCCATTCCCTGTTATCCCAAAAATGTTCTGGAATGGCAAAGTATTGACTTTTGACAGTCAAAATGATGCAGCTGAGAAAATAAGAGTTACTTATGAGACTTAGCCAGTTGCAAGTGGGGTAAATGGATAAAGTAATAGTAACACAGAGGTACTGATACTACTGAAGAAAGGAAGAATGAATGGGAGAGATTTCATTTGAATGCGATGTCTGTGTGACGTCCATACCTCTCAAATTCTTTGCTCAAGAATTCTGGAAGAAGCACAATCTAATGGGAGAGACAGAGGCCCAGAATCAGGGACAATTTTAAATGTTATTCTAATTGCCTTAAAAGCTTAATACAACAACTGGCTTTGCATCAACACATATTTTCTGAACAATAAGAAGTGAAACTATATTGACTGCCTGGCATTATTGACTGAAATCCTCAGTGATTTAACAGAAAATCAAAAATGTTTCAAGAGACAGGGCAAAAATATGAAACAAAATAAGGGACATTATTCACAATTCTGGACAGTTGAGAGGTATGGTGCAGTCCCCAGAACAAGATGTGTAGATAGACTGCCAGGTTCTCTATGATGATATGGACTGAATGCAATAAGAGTATGTTTTCTAAATGCAAGGGCATTGAAAGTTTTACCATAGAAACATTTGTGTGGGGTAAAGTTGACTTACAGACTTAGTGATTGTTTTTACATTTTCTGATATTAGTCTTTGCAAGCATGAATGGTATCACCAGTTTAATTAATATGTTGACAATTCTATATTGTCAAAAGTTTGAAAGTTTAGTGAGGTTTTTATCATGCTAATTATTACTTAACATTTTTTTTCAAATATTTAGTAATAAGCTCTGCAAAAGCCTATATTTGATAGTAGTTTAACATCATTCGATGTTGAATCATATCTTGAGAGTTAAGCATATGAAAATATAAGTTTTGAATTTCACAATGACTGTGGTGAAACCTTAGCCATATGGATAAGCAATCATTAGGAACAAACATACACAACAAACAGGCTACCATTCCATATTTTTTTCTTTTTTCATTTTCTTATTCCTGATGCAGGGCAAATGTAGTAGGGAAGTACTTTCATTTAGCAGGTTTGAGTGGAATAAAACTAAATATATAGTTCTTTGTTAAATATTTGTATTTAAAGATGTTCAAAATAGGACATTTATTATAACAGCTAATTATCCAAGAAAAAAAATTGAGTAGGAGACAGGATTGTATGTGCATTTAACACCTGTGTTTTTATGGAATAGTTTTGATTCATTCCGTTGTGGCGATTTCTAACCAGGAAATGCCGAAAGATACAACAACAACAACTGACTATTACATCTGACAAGATATAAGATGGAATTTAATGATATGAAAGTATTAACTGCTCTGATGGAACTGAGCAATAAAACCCTTGCTACGTCTCAGATGACCGAGTTTTAATTAGCAGCTTGTACGACTGACAGAGTGGCAGGATATGGCATGCTTTCCTAGGTGGGAGGGCACTCAAAATGCTCATTATGGGGAGGCATGGTTTAAGAGGGGAGTTGCCCTTGGATGCAGTCAATGAATGTGGGGGGTGGGAAGAGGAGTGGGTAGAGCATAAACAAAAAAAAAATCTCGACCGAAGTGCAGATGAGACGAGTCCAGAGGACATCCTTTTGATCCACTAGTGGCCCCAGCAATACCAGAGTAAGTCCGGGGGGTAGCAGAATAGCTGGTAGACCCATGTTGGATGTGGGACACTGTGGGCTGGGCCAGTAACAATGAAGGCCAAGGGGGCTGAAACAGTATAATAAAAAAATTATAAGAAAATAAGGAGGCAAATGTAAGCAATGTGACAAATTCATGAAAGTACTGTATGGATGGCCTCATGAAAAGACTAAATGAAAATATAATTTGGACTTATACAAAAATATGGTAAAATATCAAGCATATTGCTGAATAATAACTTGGAACAGTAATATAATAGAATGGAGTTTCCTATTTTTCTTTTTTGTTTTGCTATGCTAAAAGTAACAAAAATAAATCTTTGTTTGCAATAAAAGAATAAAACACCAACTGTACTTGCAAGACCAATTTAATTTGAATGCCTTTATTCATACATAACAGAACGTATTCATAAAGAGCAAAACCTGTTCAAACTATATGCAGTCTATGTGAGTGTGTATATGTGTATGTGTGTGTGTGTGTATGTGTGTGTGTGTGTGTGTGTGTGTGTGTGTGTGTGTGTGTGTGTGTGTGTGTGTGTGTGTGTATGTGTGTGTATATATATATATATATATATATATATATATATATATATATATTACTAATAATCCTGAAAATTGATTTCTTGCTGCTAAAGATTTTGAAAATCATCTTTTTACTTTCTCTTAGGCAAGTAAAATAATCAAACACTTTCTTATACTTTGCATTTTGACACTTTAAAAGAATGTAATTCTTTCCTTTTTAGGGAGACAAAGGAGAACCTGGACCTAAGGGTCTTCCTGGCCACCCTGGCCCCAGAGTAAGTTGCTCTTATAAAATATTTACAAAATAACCTGTTTATGTTATAGATAGCCCCTGTAATGTTTTCAGTCAGCTTACAGAGAACAGTCTCAAAAGCAAAGAAGGATGTGGCAAAACTGTTTTTCTTCTTTCTCTTCGTTCTTCTTTGTTTTCTTTTTGCCCTTCCTCGTCCGTCCTCTTTCCACTTCTTCTATTTCTTTTCTTCATATCTTCCCCCCTTTTATTCATCTTTCTCTTGGTTGTTCCTCTTCTTCCCCTTGTGTATGCTCTCCTTTGAATTAATGTTTTACTACCAGTCTTGAATTGTTGCATGGTATGCTAATGAGTACAGAAACATCAAAGGAGAGAATGCACAATGTGAGATTAAAGTGCACATAATGGACAAATGTGAATGTTAGTATTTATCACCTTAATCGTAATAAATGTATTCCTTAAGGAATTTCTTATTCTCTATAGAGTTTTAAGATGTCATGATAGGCCTAAATGAGTGTTGCATGTATATGAGCGTATTGAAGCCAATTTTTAGTTCATTTTGTTAAACAGAAAATAAATGTATGTGTTGTTGCAATCTGAAGTCCAAACTTCATAGTTAAAAACTGTATGGTTCAGCCAGTATCACTTGAAATGCTACATTTGTGAAGACTGGGGGATGAAAAACAGTTTTCTTCATAACTGTGATGTTCCAAGGTATTTTGCACTGATGACGTTTTTCCCAAACCAAGAAAAAGGAATACAAGCTCTGAGTATTAATTACTGGATGATTACAAAACAGAGATATGTTTTTTAAATGAATGCTATTTCTTAAACTGGTAGGAAACCTGGTATGTACCACTTGATAAAGTTCTTGAGTGCTGACCTGAAAAAACTGAGGAAATGCTAAACCCTTGAGTCAGTACAGGAATTTTTCTGGCCAGAATGGTTCATGGTGGTAGTAAATATGGTTGCTGTGAGGAACTATAAAAATGTTGTGCCTATAAGGGGTGTGTGACCTGTGAAAACAATCCTCTCCACAATGTGAAATGTTGCCTTGAAGAAAGTATAGTTGTTTTCTATTAGTGAAATTTTCCTGGGATGACAAAAATTTGTGTATTTACTAAGACTTTAGCTGTTGTGGTTGAAATATGGAAATAGAGATTTTGGTGAAGTCTACTACAGCTGTTCAAACCGCCTTTCCAGAGAGAAGCACAGCTAGTAACTAGCACCTGTTTAACCTTATACGTTCATAGCTTCATAGTTGTTTAATAGGCTAATGACCACAAGGGCCGTTTTGTGCCTAGCCATGCATCCCTTCATGAAAGGAATTCAGCCACAGGTCACCATCTACTCAATCTTCTGCAGCAGAGATCCATACTTCCAATCCAACCTCTCACATCCCTGGGAAGCTCAAACACCAATGGGTCTTTGAAGAAATTTAAGAAAGATGAGACAGTGGCCTATCTGATGGTGGTTGAGAAACATGTTGTTGTTGCAAAAAATGTCTCAAATGGAGAGTACAACAGTAATGTCTTCTCATTTAGTGACGCACTCACTGAAGGCATACAGAATATGCTGATGCTTACCAATGCCAGAAAATGAAACAGGAAATATTGGCTAGGGTTGAAGCTTCACACGAGGCACAGCTTCTTATATTTTACAACTTGACAATTGGTATAGACTGACCAGTAAGGTCACAAATGACCAAGTGAATGTCTGTTTTTAAGCTCTCTGGAAACTAATATAACTAATGTAAGTATAATTCTAGAAATATCGCTGGTAGGCAAGTTTAAAAGGGCACCCCTAGTAACTTAAGAAAATTGATATCCTAGGGTGGCTCTAAGACTTTTGAACAGCTAATTATTGCAGTAGAATATTTGTAATTAACTAAAACTGAAAATTCTTAACTCAGACTTGCATGCATCTAGACCTGAAAATAAGCCTACACATAAGATGCTTCTTTACCCACAAGCAGAGAAAATGCAGGCTTCTAATTAAACTAACATATCTAGGAGAGCTAGATCAACCCCTTGATAACTTTTTCTGACAAAATTTTTGAATACCTTCTTATAACTGTTCTGGTCTAAAAGTAATGAGTTAATTGCCTGCACGTAATCTGTTTCTTCCATTATTACAAGCCTATTGCCTTTGTCTGCGCTCATAAATCTTAAATTAGAATACCGACTTAACTGCTTCAATGCCTGAAATTCTTCTTTTTTTAACTTATAACACTTTTTAAAAAGATTGTTATTGTTATTATTCCTGCCGTTCCTACTAAATCAATTATGTATCTCTGTTTCACAAACAGAAGAAAATACATTTAATGTGTTAGCCAGTAGTGGATTAAAGGAATAAGGTTTTTTAAAAGATCTTCCTTTTTGAGGAGACTGAATATTATTAAAAATGTATTTTAAATTTATCTTCCTAACATAGGACTTAAAATCTAACACAGTGTTGGCCATAGAAGCTCTGTTAGTGGGGACAAATGTAAATCCTTTAGATAAGACATTCAATTAAGCAGTCGAACAAAACTTTTTTTGTGAGAATGAATACATGCCACTGAGAAACTAATATCTCTTGCCCTTCCCCCGTTTCTTTCCTCCCCCATTTAAAGCATCCTGGTTTGGAGGCAGACTGTGTATTTCCAATGAGTGTTGGGAAAAAGGAGA
Source organism: Protopterus annectens (assembly GCF_019279795.1). Classification (NCBI taxonomy): domain Eukaryota; kingdom Metazoa; phylum Chordata; order Ceratodontiformes; family Protopteridae; genus Protopterus; species Protopterus annectens. Next base: position 144,219,859 of record NC_056734.1, on the reverse strand, counting down.
AGTATTGTCTCCACTGGAATTCTTGGGTTCACTCTGTAGATCTAAACTGTCTGAAATTGATTGAACCTCTCCTAAATCATCTTTAAGTCAATCAGAAGATGTACTTTTAAGTGCCACTATATTCGGGACACTACTAAAGGAGTCCAGTCTGTCAAGTCTGTTGCCTGCTGTGCTATTCTTATTATCCCACTGATGAACATATTTAACTCCATTAGCCTCAGTCTTTTTAAGTAAAAAAGCCTCCCCTTGTTGGTAAGCAGAAATGCCTCTAACCAATTTCTTCTTTTTCTTATCAATAATCATGACAACATGTCTCTCAGTTTTCTCCATTAAGCCATTTTATAAGGGTCGAAACAGTTTAAAGGACAGATGCTTACAAATCTGAGTGTCCAAAGATTTTATCTGTTCCTTTAATATGCTCATTTTATAAGTGTTCTAACCAACTAATAATCTTAATACATCCAGTCCTGCTTTATTGTAGACATTTTTAATTTGCATTTAAACATTGTCACCATAACGAATCCCATTCAGGAACACATATACCCTAAGACCAAGTCAAATAATATCTAAATCACAGCATCTGTTCAAATAGTGATTTTCAGGTTTCAGTGATTTAAATTTAAGAACTTTCTTCTCTAAGTCAAATAAACAAGTTTTTATCTCTGGAACCACAGGCTGAACATACCTGGAAGCCGGAGTCAAAGTATTAACCTCTATGAATGGATTCATCTCATCCTCATTTAAATAATTGCTGATGGAATGACTTGCCACAGAAACATCATCCCCTATGATAGTTCCTTCATCCAAAGAGGAAGAAAAATCATCAAAACGTTTTCCAGCATGCTGGTGGGCTCCAAACCTCCCAAGACTGTATTTAAGCACTGCTTGTTTTTTGTTGACCACTTCCTTTAGGTTTTGAATTAATGTGAAAAGGTCTTCCGGTATTGGATGTGCAGTCAGGACAAGGTTATTATCCTTTCTTAATGCCGTTATAAGGATATAAAATCAACAGCTATGCAATCAAGTAAAACATCAAGTCATCAAAAATAAAAAAGAACAATACCTTAGTCTAAAAAACCAACATAAGCAAACCCCCCCAAAAATTCTGGAGTGCAATTGATTCCTTACCATATTCAGGCTGAAATAATAATCCTTGTCCAGATCCAGATAAAACGGCCACTGAAATACCCTCACTCATTTATTCATATTTCATTAATACCATAGTTAACCTCACTGCCACCTTTCCACAAGCTAACCTCACCCCTGCAGATCCATCTTCACAAAATACCACTACTTGCTCACTACCAAGTTTTTCTCTCTCACCTATACCAACCTCTCCTATAAAAAAAAGTTTTCTTCAACTCAAACCTGACACTAACGTGCCTGACAGACAACTTACCACCAGAATTCCTACAAATATCAGCCAGCTCTATTGCTTATCCAATCAGCATAGTTCTTAACAGATCTGTTCAGGAGTCACATGTACCTACAATCTGGAAAAAAGAAAAAATTCTCGCTCTCCATAAAGGCGGCAACAATTCTGAAATTTCCAACTTCTGACCCATTGCTATACTTTCACCCATCTCTAAAATATTAGAAAAATGCATTCACACTTAGCTTCTTAATTATCTGCTTCATAACCAGTTCCTTTCTTCTATTCAGTATGGTTTCAGGCCTGGTCACATTACTACTACAGGTCTTATATAATACCATTAACTGGGCCCGAGAGACTGGTAAAATTGTTTTCTCACTCTTTCTTCACCTTTTCAAGACATTTAATGTGCTCTCCTACCCCCTTCTTCTCACTAAATTTTCTAACTTACGCATCTCACCCCCATCTCTAAACTAGTTCTCAAACTACATCACAAATAGGCAACAATCTACCAAGTGGCAACATTCTTTCTTGCCATTTTTTAACACAACCACAGCTGTTCCACAAGGATCCATACTTGACCCTCTTATTTTTTAGCATTTTCATAAACAACTTTCACACCACCCTTGCTCAAGGTACCGTCATCCATCTGCACTGCCAAGTCCATATCTGAACTACAACAGCTTACCCAAAATGCCTTCACTTCAACTGAAACATGGATGATCAATAACCATCTTGATCTAAACCACAACAAAACTAATCTATTTACCCCTAAAAAACACCACCTTAAACAAGAATGAATTCACTATTCATTCTCAAAGCAACACTATTATTGAAGTTGTTCCAAATACAAAACTACTGGGTGTCATCATAGATGAAAACCTAACATTTGACCTGCATATTCCCAGCAATATCAAAAAAAAAAAAACCACATCAAAAACTGATCATCCTCTATAGACACAACTGCTTCTTCAACCACTCCATAGAACTGTCACTAACCTCTTCCTTTCTGCTACTGTCTGTTCTATATGGTGCCCGTCTCCTTACCAATATCCATTCCTCTTGGAAATAAAAACTAGGCACATGCTATAATAAAACTGCTAAATTTGTAACCAATGCAACATTTTCATCCCACTACTGTTCCTCATTATGGCAGCTACATTGGCTTGAACTTCCATATCATCTTACTTATTTACAATTAACTACTGCACACAAATTTATATACAAAACATCAAACTGCCCTGCCCTTTCTTCTCTACTTACTCTGTACCAACCATATAGACCTCTCTGATCCAAAAACCAACTACTCCTGAATGTTGAAAAACTAAACTTCTCAGCTGGTCAGCTGCTCTATGCTTTTACTATTAGAAAAGTATGGAATACCGTCCCACCATAATTTAGGACTACTAGCAATCCATCTCTCTTTAAAAAGTTCCTGAGACAACACCTTTCCTCTCTTTGACAGTGCACATGTGCCAAAACAGCACTTCCTAAACCCAGACTCCCTCCTCTATACTACTACACCTTCATTTTATCTCTACTCTTACATACATCTTTCTCTGTCTTAACTCCTACTTAACTGGACTGCTGTACTGTTCTGCTATATTTACTACCTATAGTTAAGCTTATAACTTCATAAATATTAATCACTTACCATTAATTATGATACTTATATTCTAATTGTGTAAACCACTATCTCCTTAATATTGTACTGTAATACAGTACCCTGACTCCAAATTGTCAACTGCAATCATCCTACTGTATTGTACTGTTCATATCGATCTATTGTACTCTATTGTATGTTATGTACTGAGTATCGTGAACATTATGTATTGTGTTGTACTCATATTGTGTATTGTTCATTTTAGTGTGGAGCTTTTCTCCTCGGGTCTCCACTGAAAATGGGCTCACTGTGACCCAGTGGACCTCCCAGTAAACAAATGCAACTAAATAAATAAATAAATAAATTTAGTAGCCTAGCTCAGATTTCCAGTTGACCCAAAGCATGGTCTGGTTAAGTGACTTGCTCAAGGATAATGCATAAATATGAGGCAAAATTAGAGTTGCTCTGCAAGCTGAAGACAAATAAAAGCAGAGTACTCTACATCTCTTAAAAAGTTATCAGAACAGGTTTTGCATCGACATGTATGCTGTGAAATATAAAAACCAAGAATCAATAATGACTGACATTAATTGACTAACTGTAATAATCAGAGATTTATCAAAGGAAAAAAGATTAAAAAAGTTAATGGAGATCGGGCAGTGGGAATAGAGGATTAAGGCTGTTGCCTCCTGCAACAAAGGTACAGGGTTTAAGCCTGAGCAAGTCACACACACACACACACACACACACACACACACACACACACACACACACACACACACTTGCCCTTGTTAATAAATTCTTCTTTCTCAGTATTACAAGTAGCTTGTACCTGCATGCTGTTTCTAACTGCATAAAAAATTATTCTACCAGGTTTGTTCATATAATGCAAATGCATATAAAGTTAATCCATCAGGTTTGATCATATGCTTCCATGGTTGTGCTATATTTGCACACACTGGTTCATATGCCTGGCCTGGTTAACAAATTCAATAAAATATTGAATCTCATACAACTGTTTGCTCTGTCTCATTTGCTGGCTGGATGTAAATAGGAAAATATCAAACTGACAGGTCACACTTGTGCCAGTGCTCTGCATGCACTCTGTTCTGAGTGTAATTTTTCTTTTAAGAAGGCAGAATTTTGAGAAGAAAGCTTTTCTCCAACATGAGAGTTGGGCCTGCAATGTGTATTGAGAGTTTTTTCCTCTTTGTAATTCCACCTGTGCTTTCCATTTGACAATTGCAGAACAGTTATACATGCACACAATACAAATATTTCAAGCACGGGCATTAATGCCCTTCTAGCTTGCCAATATAGTGAAACACTTGTTCCCATAATATGCATCCACGCTGATCTTAAAAATATCTAAACTAGTGCTTGCTTTAATGTACTTTGGTAGTCTGTTCCATACATCATCTAGTCTGTCAGAGAACCAACTAGTACACTTCTCATTCTTATAGAACCTTCTACACAGGTTGTGTGATGATTCTGTACTACATTTTGTTAACCCCAAACATTATCAGAGGTAGTTGTTACTAAATGCCCTATATACCTGACTACGATCTCCTCTTAGATATCTGTAAGAGACACTGTACGAGTTCAGATATTTTAGTCTTTCATCATAACTCAAATGTTCACATCCATGGATGCCCTTGGTATAATTCCATTGTACTCTTTCCAGTTTACTCGTGCTTGTTATCTTATAGGCTTTCCATATTCTTATTCCATACTCGAGTTTGGGTCTTATGTAACTAACAAACAATGACTTCATCATTTTTGATTTTTTAGACTTTATAAATCTTTTTATACAACCTATAGTTCTATAACTATCATTAACCAACTGGTTGATATGATTAGAAAAACTCATAACTATATATACCCAGTACCCAGGTCCTTAAATGGGTCTACAGTTTCAATCACTGTGTGCTGTATTAAATATTCACCTTTCAGTTTATGTCTCCCAAATCTCATATGCTTAGTTTTTGATGTATTTATTATGATATTATTCTGCTGTGTCCAAATGGTCAATTTAGTCAAGTTATTTTGCAGACATGCCTTATCTGAAACACGTGTTATCAGTTTACCCAATTTCATACCATCACTGCTCACAGCAAGACATTGTGCCGTTCGATTCTCAGCTAGAGCGTCTTCTGTGTGGAGACATGTGTGAATGGGCGTACCTTCATTGAAGGTTGTGCATCAGGGCTGGCAACTCGGTATGTAAAATCAACTGCCAATCATTAGCGGATCGGAGTTCTGCTGTGGCAACCCCTAACCGGGAAAAGCTGAAAGACACAAACAAACTGCTGCAGCTGAGCAGAAAACAGCGGCGAACAAACTGAAGGATGCACCAAGAAGAGTTCCACTACTGAAACATCTACCCATAGAAGAGGACTTAGAAGTGGATATTGTCTCCTTTTTTGTAGTGTGCTGACCAGGAAGAATAGGACTGATCGGACTGGGTCAGGTTCCTTTTGGATCATATATATTTGTTTTTTAGCATTTTGTTCATTTCTTATGTGATCCTGTTCACCCGAGATGTCCCTGCAAATGATCCATTGAGATTTGTGCACTACCCTGGTACACAAATACATATATAAATAAATATATGAATAAATGAATAAATAAATAAATAAATAAATAAAAAGAGTTCACATAGTTATTAATATTAGTAACATCTTGGTTGTTCATAAGAAGTTCATAAACTATAACCTTTATTCAAAATTTTTTAAAATAATTTGGCAACTTGGCTGCATACCTTCAAGAGGTTCTCAGACTATATTTACATCAAACACAATAAATACTGCTAAGAATTCCAGAGGAACCAATCAGCAAGTAATTAGGAATTAAATAAGCTAATAGTGAGATTAATTAGGCAAGTACCCAAAATGTTTCTCTGAAATAAACATGAAGAAGTAAAATAAATAAAGCAAACTAACAAATATATAAATAACCTTTATTAAAATTTTTTAAAATTAGCTGGCACCTTGGTTTATGCCCTTATAAACTTGTAAAACTGATGTATACGTTTACAAACATGTAAAACTATATTTAAATCATGTACTGCTAGGAATTCCATGGGAACCAACCAGCAGATGACAACATTAAACAAGCTAATAGTAGGATTAATTAAACAATTACAAAAAATCTGTCACATAAACTCAAATAGGTGAATGAATGAATGAATGAATGAATGAATGAATGAATGAATGAATGAATATTAACCCAATTAATAAGTACAAATTCCATTTCATAATATTGTTATATTTTATATGTCGTTACTAATTAATTATTTAATCCATTTGGGTGAAGTGTCTCATGATTAAATATTAATCATGCTTTTTGTAATACATCATAAACATTTAACAATCTACATTGAAGATGTGCACATATATGTAAAAAATATGATCTTCACAATTCTAATGATATTTTTGCTGGGAATATAGTGATTGGATTATATAAGGAGAAAATTTAATGTTCATTATATCCACTTATACCCTTGTAGTAATATATTATTACCTATGAAAACTAAAGCCTCAGAAAGCTTGCTATTAATAATGCCATGTCTGGGGAGCACAATAAATTATTTGCTAGAATAAATGAATCTGCATCCTGCTACAGTACTGTAGAAAACTTAAGTAGATGCAAAGCTTTAAATGGTTGCACAGAGAAGCAAAGGCTGCTAGATTCAGGCAGTATGGTCATGCTGATAAAGGGGAAGTGTGTATGTAAAAGAAAATCCTTACTATCAAAACTATTAAAGTAATATCCATTCATGGGGATGAGAAACAATATCTCATTACTCAGCATGGAATACAAACTGGATTTGGTAAGGTAGTTCATAGTTTTGCTGCAGTACCCAATCTAACTCATGATATGGTCATAAGGAAAGATTTTCCCCACTTTAGAGATTTGTGGAAGCAGCAGGAAGAAGGCATTTCTTATGATAAACATCCATATCATTGTTGGAAGTAGAACCAGAAAGTGAATAAGCCTATAGATACATATCTATGTAATTTGGGGAAAAGGAGTGGAGAGTAACCCCAGACATAATCACTGGAGTGTATGAATCCATCAAAGATCAGTACATAGTGCTAGGAAGTCTTGAAAGGTACAATAATTTGGAAAAGGCAACAGAGAGAAGAACAGCACACACCATTTAAAGACATATGTCAGCATACACCCATGACAGTGTAACATGCAAGAGTAGAACTAGTAAAAGGAAGGGAAGAACAGGTGTTGCAAAACAGAGAGTAGAGGTGTCATTGTAGCCTAAAAATGCTGCAAAGCAGGGACTAGATATGACTAGCACAACTGAAGAGAAGGCATGTCTCACCAATAGACTGTATTCTATAGGAATGATGTTAGGAATTATGAAAAGAAAACAGCATAAAAAATTCTAAGCTTTCTGCCAAGGCAAAACAAAAAGCTCCAGAAATGGGAATGGGGAATTCTAAGCAGTAGGTGAGTACTGAGAAGAAAGAAATATATATCACTAAGAAATATTCCTCCAGTCTAGAGAGAATGGAAGAACTAGTACCTTGGCAGACTTCTAAACTCACTTCTGTCAGTGTAAGATGGAACAATTAAATAAGTAAAGGCTGTAGGAAACATAAGTAAGAAAAAAAGGTAAAAGTGAAAAAAATTTTCAAACTGAAAGCAACAAAGAAAAGGAAAGTTAAAAGGGTGATGGTTCAGTCATGTTGAGACAAACAGAGACCTGCAGAGTGTATGTTAAGAGAAAAGAAACATTTGAACAGAGCCCTAATGATATCCTTGCTGAGTCAAAAGATGGCAATTCTAAGCAAAGGGAAGAGGATTCTACACATTAGTTACATAAAGAAAGGGAGCAAGAACATAAAAACATAGATATCAACTGACAATAAAGAATACTGGGATGAGTTGGCTTTTCTCAGGAAAGAGTTTGACGTTAGACCCCAGTATCCAGCTAATGTGTGGCTGACCTTCAGTGGAGAGACCAAACCTTGAGCAGCGCAGGAGAAAAATAGCTAGAGTTGTAGGGGAAGAATCTGAACAAGATCTTCCTCCTTCATACCCATACTTTGAGTTATAAAAATGATGGAGTAATTGAGGATAAAGTGGTAGCAGTATGCTAACTGTTGGTGTCCAAGCCTTTCAGAAATTGAGTGATGGAATTAACACATAGCCATGTACTAGTGAGACATCTAAGAATGGTCTCTAGACTAAAGCAAGGCTCCTCACATGATTTTACTGACTGTACTTTACAAAAAAAAAAAAAAAAAAAAAAAAGCACCAAACCAGGCATGTCCAAGGGTCAGCTTCCGGTGATTTCTCCTGTCCACCTGGTGAATCTGGGCATACTGGGGCAATATAGCAATTGCCTCATGTACAGAGACAACCCTCTCCTCCTACCACCCAACACTACAACCTGTGAGAGATGCACTTACATAGCCAAAATGGAAGCAAAGCTCTCTCCACCCAAGATTGTGCTAGACAGTCAAGAGGAGGTTAACACCCACACTATACCTCAAACAACACATAGCCCTTCTAAACCCACACCACCAATACCCACAAATAGCAACACTAAATCCACATATGCAGAGGCCCTTAACTGTAACCTGCCCAAGCAACAAGGACCTCTGAAGCTAAAACGCAAACACCAATTACAACCAAAGTGTTACATAGTTCACAACACCAGTGTGCCACCCAGCAACAGCCCCTAAGGCAAGACAATGTACCTAACACTTTAGTCATAGGTGACTCTATAGTCGGGCACACTGATGTCCCTCTCACCAGGTTGAACAAGGGGAAAATTACAGTCAGCTGCCTGTCAGGTGCCAGGATCCGCCACATAATGCATGCACTCAAGTCACTCCACAACAAGTACAACTACGACTCTGTCATTGTCCATGTTGGAGTGAATGACTTGAGACGTACCTCCCTGGACTACATGAAAAGAGACATGGAAGAGCTCTCGGATCATGTGGCCCAGGCAGGTATGACCCTAGCCCCGAGTAGCATCCTGCCTTCGCCCAGAATGATACCATAATATAAGGACAAAATGATTGACTTCAACAATTGGCTAAGCTTCTGGTGTCATTCAAAGGGGATCCAGTATCTGTCTGCCTGGGACAACATGATTGACAGACCACGATGCTTTGCCAGAGATGGTCTGCACCTGTCACCCCTGGAATTCAGGTTATTGGCTAAGGCTCTTGCCACCCCATAGTGCCTTTTTTAGGCAAAGTTCAGAGGACAAAACCACCACCATAACAGGTACAAGCATGCAAAATCTGAAGGTAATGCTACTCAATGCTAGAAGTCTAAACCTCAAAATGCACTCTCTCGAGGCACTCCTAAAAATGTAGAACATCGATATCTGTGCAGTAACTGAGATCTGGTTCAAGGCTCCAGAGAGCACCCCTGCAATACCAGGCTACAACTCTTACCACACATTTCGGCCACCAAACTAGGACCGAAACACTAAAGGTGGAGGAGTGTCAATATTCACCAAAGATATTCAAACCACCAGGCTAGTTGCCCAACACAATGCATCTGAAATTCTCCAGGTGCAACTAACACTAGGTAAGACTGCAATCCAAATTGTAGCTTGCTACAGATCCCCCATCATACCCCAAGATTCTCACTACACCTTTCTAAACATACTGGAAAATATTAAGATAGAACCAAACACCCTAATACTGGGTGATTTTAACTACCCTGCCATTAACTGGGAAAAGCACTCATGTACCAACACCTTTGCCCATCGGTTCTTGGCATTCATAAATTCCAACGCCCTGGATCAACTAATCCATAGTCCCACCAGGGGCTCCAATATCCTATTTCTGGTCATTACCAACATGGGAAATTGATGCTCCACACCTATGGTCACCCCCTCGTTAGTCAGGTCTGACCATAAGCTAATCACCCTTAACATCCACATCCCACCGACAGTCCCCAGTAAGGAAACCTCCATAAAAAACTTCTCCAAAGCCAACTTCATGCTACTCAAGTCAGAAGTGACAAACTTCATGACACCCATGCAGACAGGAACTGAAAGTTCAACTGCTGAATCCTACACTAAGGCACTGTACGAGCACATCCACTCATGCATGAATCGTGCCATCCCAAATAGAACCAAGATGCTCTCATCCAAAAAAGGAAGCCAATTTGGTGGTCCCCTGCCATAAACAAACTTTACAACAAAAGGAAGAAATTTTGCAGAAAAGAGGAAAATCCCTGGATGCAAAAAACTTCCTTACCAGCCTCAGTAAGAAGCTGAGATCCCTTGTAAAATCCTCCAAAGCTAGTTACGAAAATAAAATTGCCAAAGATTCCAAAGACAACCACAAGGCATTCTATAACTATGTCAAGAATCTAAATGGCAATGCCCAGATCTGCTCTGAGCTAAAACAGAATGGCATTAAATATACTGATCCCAAGGATATTGCCAATATCCTGGCAGATCGATTCAGTGCCAACTTCACCCCCTCTCACCCCCTAAATGGCCCATCTCCATACCGGAAGATTGCCAAATTCCGGTAATAACGGCAACACGGGTAAAAAAACGCACTCTCCAAAGCTAAGAATACAGCATCCATGGGACCAGATGACATCCCAGGCTGTGGACTATATGAACTACAATATGAACTGGCACCTCATCTAAGTGTCATGTTTAATCATAGCCTCACCTCAGGTTTTGTGCCCACTGAGTGGCGCAGAGCTACAGTTATTCCACTCCACAAGGGGGGATCCACCTTGGATCCCATAAACTACCATCCCATCAGTCTGACAAGCCTTATCTGCAAGGCCATGGAGCGTATTATCATGGAAATTATAAACAAAGACATTGGCAACCTTCAAACACTGGACCCCACCCATTTTGGGTTCATGAAGGGCCGATCTTGTCTCCTGAATCTGATTGACTTCTTCGAATCAGTCTGCAGAGCCATGGACAAGGGTAAGGTGGTCCACACAGCCTATCTAGACCTTGCCAAGGCCTTTGACACCATCCCCCACTCTGGAATCATAGATAAACTTACTAAGCTGGGCATTAATCTCTACGTCAACCAATGGGTTGCCAACTGGCTTACTAACAGAACCCACACTGTAAAAGTAGCCGACTCCAAATCCAGCTCCAGACAAGTGACAAGTGGAGTACCTCAGGGTTCAGTCCTGGGACCGCTCTTGTTTGGCATCTACTTCTCTGAAGTACAGGCCAACACTAAGAGACTCTGGCTAACAAAGTTTGCAGATTACTGCAAACTGGGAGCCATTATTGAATCCCCAAATTATGTGGATACTCTACAAAAGAGCCTTACAGAAACAGATGCTTGGTGCCAGAGCCATGGGCTCAAGCTCAATGCCAAGAAATGTATAGTTATCCCCTTTGGGAAAAAACATGTATCTGTGAATTACTATATAGGTGGCAGTAAAAAAAGAGCCCAAGCTGCACAGCAAAAAGAATGAAAAGAAATGTAAGGACTAAGGAAATGAAGGCTTGTGGCCATTTGTTAGTTTTGGTCACTTTGGCAGAAGATACATTTCTGGCTAAATGGCAGGGTCCATTTGAAGTAATAGAAAGGCTAAATGAGGAAAACTACAGTGTAAAACCAACCAATACAAGACAAACACAACAAAGATACCATAGCAACCTTTTGTAGCCATAGAAGGGAGTACAAATATTTGCAGTAAGTTTAGCTGCAGACACTACTAACTCAACTGAAGAAAGCAAGCTGACTTCATTACCAGCAATGTAAGCTGATGCTGCACTGCTAAGCTACACAGATAAAAGCAGACAATTAGCTATGGTAAGACAAGGGATGTCTGCCCCAGGGGCAAGATGTTAGGGACGGCACTTTCAGCCGATTGTGCCGTAGTGTAGTAACATCAATCATAAAGGAATGCTGCTGGTTTATTTATGGTCATGGGCAAAGCAGTGAAGCATTTCATATGTATTATAATTGTAGCAATCCAGTTTTCTTTTTTTTTTTATATACTTAACTTAGAGTTTAGTGGGAACCAGATCAGAGAATCCTGGATAGTATCAGATAACCTAGCTACAATTCTGAAAAAATGTAAAAGCATTTTTTTATTATGGAACAAAAAATGTATTTTTCAGACCTGATTCAACACTATAGTCAGACCAGTGCAAAAGAAAATGTGAACTTAAAACCTTACAGAATACCTGAATCACCAAAAGACAGTACAAGAGGAACTGCCAAGATGCATAAGATGGGAATAATAAAAATCAGTGATTGGGGCAGGCCTCCAGCATTAGTCCCTAAACCTGAGACAACTAGCAGGTTCTGTAATAGTTTACGAAGCCAAACAGCATCTCAAAACTTATTAAGTCCCCAATGCCTAGGGAAGATGAACTTTAAAGAAAGATTGGGGAAGACAAGCTTCCTGACTATGCAACATGTTATCAAGGAGTACAGGCAAATCCATGTAACAAGTAAAGCTAAAGAAAAACAAATCTAACAAATGAAGCTAAAGAAAAACATATTTTTAGCATCTGAGTAATTACTGCAGTGTACTGTCCTCCCTTCTGTGTTGCATGGAGCCCTTACAGCCTTTTGTCATCTCATGGTCTGAGTCATAAAGCCCCATGGCCAGTATGCTACTTCCTACTTAGATGATGTCATCATCCACTCTGTGGACTGGGATTCCCATCTGACCATGGTACAAGCTGTATTAGATGCCTCAAAACAAGCTGGAGTAACTGAATGCCCCTAAAAGCAAACTACATTTGACAGAGATTAAGTACTTAGGACTTGTAATAGGCAGGAAAAGGGTCACTACCCAAAATGAGATATTAGATTTAGTTAACTGAGTATTATCAAACATTTGTACACAATGTGGGTGCAACAGCAATCTGGTTATGTGATTTAACAATAGGGAAAATTCAGTAAAAGGATAATGGAAACAGATAATACTTTTAAGATATTATGCTCAGAGTCTGTGTTAGCGTCTGCAGATTTTAGTAAAAACATTTTGGAATATATGAGTGCATGAGAGGGAGTGGTTAGCAATAAGCTGTGTCCTCTCTTCCCCAAAATACCATATATACTGGGTAGAGAATCCTCTTGTAAATAACTGGCCTTGCCCCTCCCCCATGTGACTTTACAAAGAGCAAAATTATAACACCAGGCTCTATTGGTGGGCCCTATCACTGCAATTATTCAGATTCAGTGTAAGACACTGACCTGGCTCATCCCACTCTGTGGATTGGGACTCCCATTTGACCAAGGTACAAGCTGTATTAGATACCTTGAAACAAGCTGGAGTAAGACAGCCATTTTATTATTTAGACTTTCACACTGATGTCTGAATTCCATTTTTCCATGTTATTCAATAATTTGTATAATTTTACTTTTATTCTTTCATCATCATTTTATTTGTTTATGCTTAATGAACAAATATATAATTTTTAATGAAGTGGTTGAGATTTTAAATAATTTATAACCCTATATTTTATACAGATATGTTATTACAGCAGCTGTTACATATTTACAATTCCAAACTTCAAGTTGCAATATTATTTAATAATTCAGTTATAGTCATGAAAAGATGCACTACATTTGAATACCTTTCCTTCTGGAATGGTGGAAGCATTCTATCATTATCACTGGATCTTATCCTACTAAACATTATTTTATAGTTAACAAATATTTAACAAATATTATAATACATTTTATGCATAATTGAAGCAGTAGCCTAAGCTATTTGGGATGTATCCTGCAAAAGAATTGGATGTACAGCCAACTTCCAAAGCTTTGTGGCACCTTCCACTTGCTTGGATGATCATTAGAGCTTGAGGGTGGGCAAGTATAAAAACAGATACATAGGTGCTAAAAGTCTGAACATTTTTATCTTTGAAGCAACCAGCAAGTCTGACTTTCTGCTGTGACTTCTCAAGTTTGATGCTCAGCTAGATTTCATTAAAGGGGGCAGATAAGTACAAGGTTGTGGACTTCCTTTCATTTTTTGGGGAGAAAAGTGTTTCTATTTTTCTAAGAATTAATGTCAAGGAGAAAGGGAAAGTGTCCATGAAAGTGCCAGATTCCCAGTAAAGATCACCACACATATTCCCCGGATTCAATAAACAAATGTTTCTGTACAGGAGCAGTGTAGCCACTTCTGCACGGAATATGGCCCCTGGGTGATCCAGTAAATTAGTGTCTTGACGTGCACGAGCCTACCTACACTGTTCTTGCACAGAAACCAGTGCAGAATGTTAATTACCTCATTTGCTGGTGAAAACCATGCAAATGAGGTTAATTAGTGATTCAGCAAGCAGGCAGGTATCCATGCAAGAACAGTGTTAGTTGCAAAAATGTATTCAGTTATTAACCAAGTACATTTCTGCAGATAACAAAATGGAGGCATGACAGCTCCAAAAAAATATGTATTATAGTTTTTAGGCATACCAATGGCCAAATATATGGTCATTGGCATGGAAAAGTGCTTCATAGTGGCGCGCAAACGGGATGGTGCCGAAAATAAAAAAAATGTGAAAACTTGATTCTAAGGGAAATCTGCATTTTGCCATTATAGTCTATGGCATGCAGATTCAAAACAATACCAGAAAACAGTGGTTGTTATGGGGAAAGGCTCTGTGGTAAGCAGTAACTATGGACTAAGGCAGTGGGGTATGCAAATGAGGGTAAATTTACTGAATCATACAAATTTTCTAAGTGCCAAAATGCACCTAACCATGAAGGTGCTAAAGCGCAATCATGTAATTAGGAGGAGCAACAGACATGAAAAGGGGGTGTGTCAGGCATGTTGTAAGCACATTGGAGCCCTGTGGTGCACAGATAAGCTTAGCTAAGCACAGCTAAGCAAAGGGGTGTGTCTGAGGCTTTTTTGACATATTCCATGAAATGAAGAGTGTGTTTGCATCCAGGGATGTCAATTTCTTCTTGTTTACATTGCCTGAATGGGTTTGTGTGGTGAGCTCTGGGTCTAAAAAAAAAAACAGAAATAGCAGGACTGTTTACATTTGGGCAATGGGTTTGCATGGTGTGCCTCGGGGCTTAAAAGGGGAGGAAATGGGAAGAGAAAAAAAGGAAAATAGCAGAATAAAAGCAATCAAGAACAAATTATACAGCTACCAGGTGGAATGCATCATAGTCAGCCAATCATACAGGCAGCATCTGCAGCACAACAGTATAAACTATGGAAATACCTTACAGTCTGGTTTTTCCCACAAACTCTGCACCATTGGTGTATACATGCGGGGGAATTTTAACTGGAAAAATGTTAGGGTCTGCCATTGCTTTTATCCATCAGTATGTGCTAGAGCCTGATGGCAGAGAGGAGGATAATGCTGACAACTGCCACAGACCGAGGAGGAAGAGAAGTGTGTTCAGACCCAGGGTAACTTACCAAGGCCTACATGATCTGGAGATAGGAGAGTGCTACAGGGTGGACAGAGACATACTTCAGCAAATCACTGAGCTGTGCTGGCCTCAACTCAGACCTAGAGCCAACAGAGGGGAACCCATCCCAGTGGATAACAAGGTATGTGTAGTCTTAAGAATTCTAGCTACACGTACTTTTCAAAGACCTGCTGGGGATATCATGGGGGTCTCATAAGCATCTGCAACCAGGGTACTCCACCAGTTTCTGAATGCCATGCTACCACATGTTGGTTAGCACATTTACTTCCCCAACACCCATGAGGAGAGGACCAGCAATATGCGTCTCTTCCACCATGTAGCAGAATACCCGGAGGTACTGGGTGCCATAGACTGCACGCACATCCACATCAAAGCACCATCTAGTGACCAGGGAAGGGTCTACATAAATCACAAGGGCTTGCCTCCATCAACTGCCAGGTTGTGTGCAATGCCCAGGGCATTATCATGAATGTGTGTGCTGGCCGCCCTGGAAGCTATCACAACTCCCATATCTGATATTCATCACAGCTGTACCAGGCATTTGCTAGTGGGGGCATCCAATATGGCCATCTGGTGGGAATGCTGGCTAAGCACTGGTGCCTTGAATGATGACACCCATCAGAAATGCACACACACCCACATAAGAATGCCATAATGAGGCACACACACAAACCAGAATCATTATAGAGAATGTTTTTGGGATGCTCAAGTCATGGTTCCACTGCCTTGACATATCTGATGTAGCCTTGCAGTACTGTCCAGCTGCATGTGCACACATGTTCATAATATGTGCCATGCTACACAATATGATCCTGCAGAAACAGCTGCAGCAGGTACAGCACGGGGAAGGGCCACACAGCCCAACACCATTGCCAAGGTCCCCACAGGCACAGAGGGACTCAGAGGAGGAGGCCCCTGAGCCTGCCCCTGTAGGCAGATGGAGGTGTGCCCAGTATACTCAGGCCTTGGCAAAGAGGCAATGCATAGCACACACACTGACACTGTAGGGACCCCAGGGACTGACACCTCTCTCTGACTCGTGCACACAGTAAAATGGATGACACACACATCACATTACCTGTAACTTACCATATATAGGCAGTGTACTGTGTGTATCCAACATAAGCGGCCCTCAAGCACCGTCCTCACAATTGCTGCAGGCATAAGATAAGTCAGTCTTCTTAACAATAAATGAATGGATTGGTATGTTTTGCTAGCATATCTATGGTAATGATGCATGCATGCAAGGGAATGGTGTGTTCTACTGGAATAGCAGCACACAACTGACAACAATGTGGGACACCAGGAAATGTCTGGCCAAAACTGGCCTCCACATACTATGCAGTAGTACCGAAGGTGGCAAATCCCACTGCAGTATATGTGTGGGGACAACTAACTGGGGAGTCATAGGTCACAGGCATGGATATCAGTATGGGGGTCCCATACCCACCCTTCACACCCACACAGCAAGTCAGCTGTAGAAAACCAGAGAGAAATGTCTGGTAAAGGCACACAAATGGTGGTAATGTTGAATTACCCCTCTACAGACTCACACAGTGAAAGCACAGCAGGACTTGCAGTTGCAGTAAGGCTATGATGGGTAAGAAGTCTGAAACTCAAATGTATGCCATTACAATCTGACCTGTGCTCTTTACTGATATCCCTGTAGTCCCCAAGACAGGGCATAATAGTGTGGTAAATGGAACCAAAATATAAAGCAAATATCAGCACAGTCTGTGCAAATGTGTACAGTTGACAAATGTGCCCCCCCATATACCCACAGAAATGCAGAAACTTGTATGGTTGCAGGGATATAGCAGTGTAGCACACATTGGCAGGGCTGTATCAATACACATGAAAACATGTTGCCTGCCCACAATATGCAGGGGTCAATGAGCTATGTGTATGTGTGGTTAATACTGTCAGGATCTGGCCAGCATGTTCTCCTGGCAGTCGTCTCGTAGTGCCCTAGGTACAGTGCTGTCTTTGACAGGGAGATTTACAGATAACTGCAGTGCCAGCTATTATGCATATCATTGACACCCACTGCTCTGCCACTGACATATCTGGAAGTCACAGTGCTATGTGGAATATACTGCACATATAATGGACATCTTGAAGGATGTGTAGCTGAGGTGCCAAGGCTTTTGTGAATATAAATGCTTTTTGGTACGGTTGCCAGTAGTTATTCTCAATAATCCTTTTTCTTATGTTTGCATTGACATATAATGGACATGCCTGCACAGTAGAATGCACTCTGTACCCACACCCTTAACTCTCAACCTCTGACAGCAAGATGTCTGGACAAGGGCAGAAATAAAAGTGGAACAAAGGCACAATGATAGGCATGCGTTGTAAATATCACCCTTACATACTGAGAAAGTTGGTAGGTGAGGACTTTGCAGTCATGGGAATTGTCTGAAGGTTATGTAGTCTGAAACAGTAATGTCTGTCATTATTTTGTAACATCACTCTTCAATTATATGTAACTAACTTGCCATAAAAACACAAGTTTACGTAGACAGGATGAAACCTCTATCCAAACACCTGGACAACCTGCCAAAAAATGTATAGATGAAAGGTATGCCCACACAAGGATATGACATTTCAGGTTAGAAAGATACCACGCAAGCAGGAGATCCCAAGCCAGTATATCACCAGATTGCTGAACTGTTTACACAGTGCATCATTACTCAACTGGCTGAAGCCACACCTCACAAATGGCCTTGTTGGGGGTGACTGTACATAGCTGCCATCATAATATTGGTCTCTGCATCATACAACTAGTATTCCTCTGGTAAAGTACTGTGATGATCTGAGGATGTCTGGCACTAGGTAATGACCCAATACATTGCAGTGTCAGACTACAGATATGTCAGAAAATGTCTGCTAAACAAAACCAGTACCCTGAGAAAAGTCCTG
This sequence comes from Protopterus annectens, assembly GCF_019279795.1. Taxonomy (NCBI): domain Eukaryota; kingdom Metazoa; phylum Chordata; order Ceratodontiformes; family Protopteridae; genus Protopterus; species Protopterus annectens. The sequence continues at coordinate 144,201,570 of NC_056734.1, read as the reverse complement.
TGTACTCCTGAGAGGTATGGCTGCAGCACATAAACCCTGGACACCTATCTCTGGAATAGAGTCCCACTCTAACTATAGAAGGTCACACTGGGCATGCTCCTACACTTAGAGAATCACAGGACATGTTGGAACCCATATCGGAATATATAACTGTACTGTGTATATATGTCTGTGCATACAGACAGCTCTGTACACCTCAACTATCTCCACACACACACACACACACACACACACACACACACACACACACACACACACACACACACACACATCAGACAGGATTACCCTCAGCTAGATGTAGGTGACCCATATGTGATATATCTGCATCTCTTGCATGAGATACACACACACACACACACACACACATATATATATATATATATATATATATATATATATATATATAGGCAACAGATAACATATGTCAAGCATACACACACATAGATGTGGGGAAGAGACAGGCAGGCAGTGATAGAGAGAGAGACACAGGGGGACACAGACAGAGTGAATCACACACACAGATGCCCTGAATGACATACAATGATGTCTTGCTGAGGACGGTGGCATACCAGTTGTAAACAGTTGCACATGCCAGAGTAAAAGGTGAGCCCCATTGTGTAGCAGTACTAAGGTTGGGTTTATAATATCACATCACCTGCCTGTTTGTGTGTGTCTGTAGGTCTAAGTATTAGGAAACTGTTCCCACTCTGCACACTTCACATTGCCCTACTTCACAAGATCTGCTGCTGTCATTGACCTTAGAAGTGCCATTGGACACCTATCACCCCTATAAGCCCTGTAGGGTGTGCGATAACTGTGTAACATTATAATACAACTAACTAGATAGGTAGGGATTCTAATCTCAGTACTGGCAACTTTGTGTGTGTGTGTGTGTGTGTGTGTGTGTGTGTGTGTGTGTGTGTGTGTGTGTGTGTGTGTGTCTGTGTGTCTGTGTGTGTGACAGTTGTGTGTGTAAGAGTGAGGGAATGTGTGTTTGTTTGTAGTTGAAACAGTTTTAGGCCATTCCCACCCACAACACTTCCCAGTGCCCCACTTTATTAGTCCTGCTGATGTCATTCCCCTTATCAGCACCTTTGGCCAGTTGTCAGCCTAGTAAGCTCCATAGCACATGCAATAACTGTGTAACATTATAGTATAAATCACTAGCTAGGCAGGGGTTTTAATATCAGATCTGGCAAATGTGTGTGTGGGTACATAACTGTGCATGTATGTTTGTAAGAAGAAGCATTTTGATACGTTTTCCACCCATTGCCCTACTTTATCAGTCCTGCTGATGTCATTCCCCTTATCAGCACCTTTGGCTGGTTGTCAGCCCAGTAAGCTCTGTAGTGTGTGTGATAACTGTGTAACACTATGGTACAAATCACTAGCTAGACAGGGGTTCTAATGTCAGATCCAGTAAATGTGTGTGCAGTGTGCAATTGTGTGGTTATGTTTGTAAGAAGAAGTATTTTTATAAGTTTACCACCCAGTGCCCTACTTTATCAATCCTGCTGATGTCATTCCCCTTATCAGCACCTTTGGCCAGTTGTCTGCCCAGTAAGCTCTGTAGCACATGCGGTAACTGTGTAATACTGTAGTACAAATCACTAGCTAGGTAGGGGTTCTAATATCAGATTCAGCAAATGTGTGTGTGGGTGTATAACTGTGCATGTATGTTTGTAAGAAGACGTATTTTGATAAGTTTCCCACCCAGTGCCCTACTTTATCAGTCCTGCTGATGTCATTCCCCCTATCAGCACCTTTAGCCAGTTGTCAGCCCAGTAAGCTCTGTAGCATGTGTGATAACTGTGTAACACTATAGTACAAATCCCTAGCTAGGCGAGGGTTCTAATCTCAATACTGGTAAGTAAGTGTGTCTGTGTGTGAGAATCATATCATTGGTGGGTTGTACCACTTTGAGTTATGTACCACCCTGTACACTTCCCATCACCCTACTTTACAAGGCTTGCTGATGTCATTCACCTTAGAAGTACCTTGGAACAAGGTGAATACATAGCACTGTGGCATGTCTGATAACTGCATAACACTATAGTAGAAATAACCTAGATAGGTAGGGTTCTAATCTCAATACTGGCAACTGTGTGTGTTTGGGTTGAGAATCATATCATGTGTGGGTTATACCTTGAGTTGTGTACCATTCTGTACATTTTCCATCACCCTACTTTACAAGACCTGTTGATGTCATTCACCTTAGAAGTGACTTGGGAGAAGGTGAATCCATATAAGCTCTGTGGCACACCTGATAACTGCGTAACACTACAGTAACAGTAACTAGATAGGTAGGGGTTCTAACTTCAATACTGGCAACTGTGTGTGTGTGTGTGTGTGTGTGTGTGTGTGTGTGTGTGTGTGTGTGTGTGTGTGTGTGTGTGTGTGTGTGTGTGTGTGTGTGTGTTTGCATTGAAAATCATATCCTGTGTGGGTTATACCATTTTGAGTTGTGTACCACCTTGTACACTTCCCATCACCCTACTTTACAAGGCCTGCTGATGTCATTCACCTTAGAAGTACCTTGGGACAAGGTGAATCCATATAAGCTGCATGGCACATCTGATGACTGCATAATACTACAGTAGAAATAGCTAGATAGGTAGGGGTTCTAATCTCAATACTGGCAATTTTGTGTGTGTGTGTGTGTGTGTGTGTGTGTGTGTGTGTGTGTGTGTGTGTGTGTGTGTGTGTGTGTTGAGATTCATATCCTGTGTGGGTTATACCATTTTGATGTGCGTACCATCCACGCCTGTTTACCACCTCCTGATAGCATTACTTTATATAGCGTGTTAATGGCATCTGCCTCACATGCAGCATGTTAAACCATTGTACAGGTCATTGCAGTCATCTGTACAGATGTCTACAGAATATCTGGATGTTTGCAACCCATATGTGTTCTGTGTCCCCTAACAATGGCTATGTATGTGATATTGTTGCCAAATAGGTCACAGTTAGTGTACTGACACACATGCCAGCATCAGATATCATACCTGACTGAAACATCATGCTGATACAATGTCTGTTACCCTATCACTTGTCCAGGTTTGTAGGAGAAATAGATGACTTCAGTTGCTATTCCTGGTGGGTTACCTCACCTTTCATGAAGGCATTCACAACATTATGTGTTGTAAGAGGTAGTGGGTTATGCCCCATGCATATAATCCATGTGGGGCATGTCATGCGTATGTAGCACTATAGTACATTAAAGTGGATATGTATGTTTACGAATGTGTCCATTGCCAACTGTGTTTAGGTTACTGTATGCACATCCCCTGTGTCAGTCTTTACTGTGTGTATGCAAAGGCTATACCATTTTGTCTCCCTATTCCACTCTGTAAACTCAGGAATACATACCACAAACATGTCATGCACAGTATCATGCAAGCCCTCACCAACTGCATCAGGGTTGAGTGTATGGGAAATAAATGGCAGGGGCAACAGGTGTTGCTACATGAATCTGTTGTGGTCAATATAATGGTTTTAGCTGGTGAGGGACCTACTGACAGTACTCCAATAACCTGTTCCACATGTATGAGCCTGTGGTACTACACAACACTGAGGTGACATGTCTGAAGGCTACCTGTCTGTGATAAGAGGTATGTATGCCAGGTCACACTGTCTGACAACAGTGTCCATCACGTACTGTTGCGTGTATACACACCTGGTAAACAAACATATAAAGCTGTACCTTGGCTATGAAATGGTCGGTGTATTTCCATTCTGCCATACTCCACATTGGTAATGTCTGCAGGGCCACAGCCTGCAGACACACAGACACCTGGAAAACAAACAGAATACAGCATGTCAGACTACATTCACTCAGTGGTATTAACAGCAATAATGCATTATGGCTAATAAGGTACATGCACCTTTATGTGTATCCATAACAAATGCAAGCAGACAGCACCTTAAACATTATTACATAGCTACACTGTACTATATTCACCCTGTGCCTCAGACCCATATTAGCCTGTTCCTGCATTGATGGTGTGAATAACCAGGATGTGTCACAGGTATCATCATATGCACATGGTGTGGTGTGGGTTTGCCAGAGGCCAAGGCTGGGCCATAAGGTTGACATTCATGTGTGTGTGTTTGGAGGGGTATCCTATAGATGTGCTGTGCAGAGGTGCTGTGTGTGTCTGGAGGTGACTTGCCTGTGATACAGATGTGTGTGTATGTGTGTGTGTGTGTGTGTGTGTGTGTGTGTGTGTGTGTGTGTGTGTGTGTGTATGTATGCACACAGTCATGCCATGTGGCTGCCCTAAACAGGAGTATGTTGGACAGCTGTGGACCGTACATGGAAGGGTGTCCAGTTGACCGTCTCCAGCCACAGACATGTGAAATGGCCTTGCCAGGGGTCTCACTGATGCAACCAGGCCCAAGGCCAGATGCAGTACTGCTTTCTGATAGTGACTGCTGTCTGCTGGATCTGTGTTCCTGACGGGACTGACCAGGACCATATGCCCATGGCCTGCTTCGTTGTGATGTGGACAGCAACCCCACTTTGGTAGTGCTGGTGTCACTGCCACTATAGGAGTGTGAAGGTGCATGGCCCCGTAGACTCTCAGCTGATTATGGTGCTGCCCTACATCCATGTGGCTGGCTCCCATCTCCCACCACACGCACTAGCACAAGCCAATCTCGAGGATTGCCAAGGTCTCATCCCGCCATCTATTCATGACCTCAGTAATTTGGTGTGTGGCCTCAACAAGGTCACAAATGTTACCATGTAAACCAGGAAGAGTTGCATCCACCACCATGAGTATTTGTCTGGTGTTGCATTCACTACATGCCTGTGCATTCATGACAGTCCAAAACATGCATCTATGACACCTGCTGGGGAACTTGCAGCAGCTGCTTGATGAACATCAGTCCTCCTGTGAGCACCCCTCTCCATCTGTCTATGTAGGACCTCACCTGCACTCTGGCTATGGACAGTGTCTACACCACCTACCAGCTGTCCATCATCTGTGGCTGTTGGGAATGGAGCATGTGTGGGCATTGTGACTGTGTGCAGGGACATTGTGAATGAGTGTGTGATGCCAACTGATGGCACAAATTCTGCCCCTGACAACACCACCTGTGCCTGAATATGACCATCATCATTGACAGAGTCTGCAGAGATACTGACATCAGATACTGAGTGGGAGGGACTGCAACCACCATGTCCACCTGTGGGGGAAAGACAACATATGTAAAGTAATACCTGCACTATACCATTTGCTGCTATACATGCACACACACATGCACGCACACACAGGTGAGGTGGCAGATAGGCATTACACAGACCTCACAAAAGCCAACTGATTACATTCACAATACAGACCAATACATATACACCCTGGACAGGCCCACACCATCATGGAGTACTGCCCTTTCCACTTCTTGTTACGACTTATATACACCTCTGTGATATGTGAGTAGTGTTAGTAGGTGGTGGGCCTTCAAGTAGCACACACTGCACCCATGTACACATAATTGCTGTTCACCTGTATAGCACAGTGGCAACTCCTACAGAACATACATCTCAGCTGTGCAGAGTGTCGCTGAATGTCTACATGTGTGGCTCATATTTCTGGTCTGTTCATCATAAATCCTGTATTTCTCTGACACATTACTGGGATGATATGATGTCACTATTTAATGACATATTTTGAGTCCCACACTTCAAAACCTGCAGTACAGGTATGTTACAACAGAACCAGTTACACTAACAACCTTCTAAGCTTACAGTGGACACTATAAGTGTAGACACCCCTATTAACATGCTAGGTTTGTCTGATATATAACATGAGACCACAGAAATGATGTGATAACATTTTGCATCTTTAACGGGACCTATAACCTGTGCAATCCAATTGAAGATCAAAGACATCGGTTAGGGGTAACATGTAGAAGTTGAAATACATACAATAGGCTGGTTGCATGACTGTGCACACCCTTAAACTAGTACTTTGTTAAAGCACCTTTTGATTTCATAACTGCAGTCAGTCCTCTTGGGAAGGTGTGTATCAGCATGATCTTGACTTAGCAATATTTGTACACTCTCCCTTGCAGAAGCCCTTCAACTCTGTCAGATTGCAAGGACATCACTTCTGCACAGGCCTCTTCAGGGCACCCCACAGATTCTCTATTGGATGTATGCATGGACTGTGGCTGTGCCCTTCCAAAACATTGATTGCCTTCTGGTCAAGACATTCTTTTATGGATTTTGATGCATGGTATGGGTCAGTGTTGTGTGGAATGGTGCAAGTCCTCTCCATTCACAGCTTTCTAGCAGACACATGATAATTTTGGGCCAGAAGGGACTGGTATTTTGAACTCTTTCTAATCCCCTCCACCTTGGCTACAGGCCCACTTCCAGTTTATGAACAGCAACCCCAAACCAGGACACTGCCATCTCCATGCATCAACATGGGGATGGTGTTCTTTTGGTGCTGCACAGTGTTGTTCTTGTGCCAAATAAACCTTTTGGTATTGTGGTCAAAAAGTGCAACCTTGGTCTCATTACACCATAACACATTTCCCCACATGCTATTGGGGGACCTTATGTATTTTTCTTGAGAAATCCGCCAGACCTGGATGTTGTTGTGTGTGTGACAAGGCTTCCATCTTCCAAACCTACCCCATAGGCCAGACATGTGGAGAATACTGGAGATTGTTGTCACATTTAGTACACAACCGGTACTTGCCAGTGATTCTGGCAACTCCTGTACTGTTGCTGTAGGTCTCCTGGCAGCCTTCCTGACCAGTTTGAGTCTTGTATTTTCCACACATTTGGGGGGATGTCCATTTCTTTACAATATCACTGTTGCCCCATATTTCCACCACCATGTGATGACTGTCTTCACTGTGTTCCATGGTATATGCAATGCTGTGTAAATGTGGGTGTGTAACCTGCTCTTGGCTGATACTTTTCACAAATGACATCCCTTTGCTGCTTTGTAAGCTGTATGCGAACTATGGCTGTTGCTGTAGCAGGCAACTGAGTAAAATTAGGATGCTCCTGTTAGGACAGCTGGCCGTTATTTGCTGTTAATCAAAGAGTCTCTGTAATTGATGGCAGGTGTGTACCCAAGAAGATGTAATGCTGTAATAATATTGAAAGCTGCTTCAACACAGTATTAGCTTCAGCCTGTGCACACATATGCATCTAGCTTCTTGTTAGTTTTTATGTGTCATACTTGTTCCCCTACCAGATTTGGTTGTCTTACAACTGGATTGTAAAGGTTATAGGTCACATGAAAGGTTGGAAGGGTTCATAAATGTGTTATTGTGCTCTCATTTTTGTATTTCACAAATATCTGGTATTCTAACAGGTGTGTGTACACCATTTATATGCACTGTATAACACTAATTTATAAAATATGTCCTTAGTTTTGGGCCTTCATCCCCCTATTTTGTCAGTCTTTGTACAGATTTCCTGCAAATACAGGTTGTGAGGTATGCTACAGATATGTGACATCTCCTGCAAATAGACCCCTGTGATGACCACTGGGATGCAATGCAGTTAACCCCACCACAACTGAACATGCAGATATTGAAAAATAGCTGAGAGTAACAGTTGTGTGCATGGTCACATGCATGACCTTAACATTGCTGGGGTACTGGTGAGCCACAACAGGAAAATCCCATACTCACTGGCTTCAGGCTGCTGTCCCACATGCAGACTAGAGGTACCTATGTAGTTGTGGAGAGGCATTGTCAGCAGACTCACATTTCGCATTGGTACAAGATGAATGCTACGTGTCTGTGCAAGTACAGTGCAAGCTATGAAAGTACACAATTTGCTGTCCCTCGCCATAGATGTGCACTTGTATGCATAACTAAACCCCACCCACAAATGCAGTTTGAACTGACATATGCATCTAGATACTCTATTGAAGACAGTATGACTACTACATGATTAAATTGATGTGCACTGTGGCCGTACCTAGACACTCCTCGTCTATTGCCTGGGTGCCAAGCACTTCCACTACTGGTGTTTCATGTGTTGGTTGTTGTGTGGGGGCTGCCCCAAGATTGGCAAGGAGCTCTTCTGTTGGTGTAAGTGAGGCTTGCATCGCAGGACCCCCACCTGTGGTGAAATGGTCCCTGGCCACGGCAGCAGCCCTTTGCCAGGCACGGCGTATCAGGTCAGTTGCCCGATGCCTGACCTGATCATATGTGCAACCATGGTGGCCCAAGGTGTTCACTCTGTGGAGAAAGTCATTCCACAGGGCAGTCCGCTCCCACAGATTTTGTCAGCTCCGGACGAATAACACCTCATGGTGCAGTAGTATTGCTTCTGTAATGGCTGCATTTTCCTTGGCATTGTATGCTGGCTGATGCTGCATGGCACCTGGAAGACATAAACAGGGAAAAAACATCACAGGACATCAGACATCGCCCAGAGTTATTTACAGAGCCAGCACATCAATATTGTCTGTCATTAGCCACCACGTACAACCACATCATACCCCTATCATCTGTCAGCACAGTATGAACCTACATTGTACTCCTGGTCCTGATGTGTCATGTTGCCCCCAATGAGGGCAAGTACATTGCATAAATCACCATTCATCATTCACATTTGTATAGAGGGATGACAGTGGCCATCTACCTTGCAGATGGGATGTCAGTGGTGCTCAGGCTTTGCTTGCATATAGTGTGTAATGGAGCTTGAAGCATATGCGTGAGTTCATGTAGGATGCAGACAGGAATCTTCTCAGGTCCCATGGAGACTTGCTTTTGTTGACTTTGATTAGGCAGTATGCACCTGCTCCCTGATGATAAGGGGAGGGGTGTGGGTGCTGTGTATATCCACCTACACTGATGGTGAGCCAGGGGGGTGATGTTTGCCCTAAACCTGTCTGCAGCAGGTTGCCTATAACTACGGTGTGTGTGTGTGCATGTGGTGTGATTGACCACCATGTTGTCACCTCTGAGATTGCAGACATATGTGAAGATGGCCTAGTGATTGCCCTTGGTGGATGTGCCCAATTTGTACTCATAGTTAGCCTTACAGTAATCCACCTGGGACCTTATATGCTTGTTCAGACAAAGGTTGACTCGCTGCCAAGTTGGTGCCTGCTCCTACTCTGACCTGTACAGCTGACATAGCGACCAGTTATATGGTTTGTGTATTGCTGCTGTCCAGCAAAGGGCATTACTGTACTTTGGTGGAGACAGGTTTTACAGGTAAGGTATTGCTGAGTCCTTACAGCTATGTCAGTGGTCATATGGCTGTTTGTAGTAGGCATGGACACAAGGTCATAACATGGTTGGACACCTCTGAAATTTCAACCTGATAATCATGCTTATTCTAGTACCCATGTCTGTGTCAGGGCAATGCAACAACCACTAGCTGTAGAAATCTAACTCTGTTTGATGCACAGAAACTGAGATCACACACGTGTACAACATGTATAGCTTATTTGCCTGACATTTTGTATCCCATGTCTGTTGTTATGAGGCAGCCAGGTATACCTACTCATATATAGATGTGCATAGGTAATACCTGATATACATTTCTGTTCTATGTCAGTATGGCACACTGTATTTACACTCTTTCTGCTCAGTCATTCCTGGCCACCTGTTAAAGTAGGACATCTGGAGGACACCACACATACATGGGGGGGCGATGGGCCAAAATTTGTGACACTTTCTTAATATTGCTGTAACACACTTAAGTCATTTGATAGCACAGTAGCCTTTGCATTCACAGACATAGCCTGGAAGATGTCTGATGCTCATATGGCAGGAAGAGAGGAGAAAGGATGGGAATGTGTTAGTGAGGGTAGGAACTTTTAATGTTGGCAGTATGACTGGTATGGGGACAGAACTAGCTATTATGATGGACAGAAGGAAGGTTGATATATTGTGTGTGCAAGAGAGCAGATGGAAAGGGCATAAGGCTAGGTGTATCAGAGTCGGGTCCAAATAGTTCTATCATGATGTGGATGGGAGGAGAAATTGTGTAGGGAGAACAGAGGGGATGCAGACCTGATAGGTAGGTATGGTGTTAAGCAAAGGAATGCAGAAGGTGAGATGGTGGTGCAATTTGCAAAAAGGATGGACATGGCTGTGGTGAATACATATTTTTACAAGACAGAAGAGCATAGGGTGACATACAAGAGTGGAGGAAGATGCACACAGGTGGATTATCTTCTATGCAGGAGGGCCTGTTTGAAGGAGATTGGAGACTGTAAATTGGTGACAGGGGAAAGTGTAGTTAGGCAGCATGGAATGTTGGTCCTTGAGATGACATTGGTAATTAAGAAGACGAGTAGGCGTGTGAAGGCAGCACCCAGGATTAAATGGTGGAAACTGAAAAAGGGTGATTGTGAGGTTGAGGTCAGGGAATATTTAAGACAGGCAGTGGAGTTACCAAATATCTGGGTACCTGCAGCACAGCTAGTAAGGGAGACGACTAGAAATGTGCTTTGGGTGACATCTGGACAGAGGAAGTAGAACAAGGGGACCTGGTAGTGGAATGAGGAAGTACAGGGAAGTATACAGAGAAAGAGGTTGGTGAAGAAGTGGGATTGTCAGAGAGATGAAAAAAGTAAATAGGAGTATAAGGAAATGAGGTACATGGCAAAGAGAAAGGTGGCAAAGGCTAAGGATGAGGCATATGAAAGATTATATAAAAGGTTGGACACTAAGGATTGAGAATAGCACCTATACAATTGGCTAGACAGAGGGACTGAGCTAGGAAGGATGTGCAGCAGATAAGGGTGATAAAGGATAATGAGGGACTGTTGAATGAAGAGAATGGGAGGGAGAGTAGGTTGGATGATGTGGGTATGGTGAATCAGGAAGTGCAACAGATTAGCAAGGAGGGAGTAAGGATACCTATGAAGAGGATTAAGAATGGAAAGGCTGTTGTTCCAGATGACATGCTTGTGGAAGCATGGAGGTGTTTAGGAGACATGTCAGTGTTCTTTTTGACTAGCTTGTTTAATGTAATCTTGGAAAGTGAGAGGATGCGTGAGGGGTGGAGAAAAAGTGTCTGGATACCGATTATAAGAATAAGGGTGATGTGTGGAGCTGTAGTAACTACAGAGGGATAACATTGATCATTCACAGCATGAAGTTATGGGAAAGAGTAGTAGAAGCTAGGTTAAGAAGGGAGGTGAGGATTAGTGATCAGCAGTATGGTTTTATGCCATGAAAGGGCAGTACAGATGCAATGTGTGCTTTGAGAGTGTTAATGTAGACAAACGGAGGTCAGAATGAGTTGCGTTGTGTCTTTGTGGACTTAGAGAAAGCATATGACAGGGTGCCTAGAGAGGAGTTCTGGTATTGTATGAGGAACTCAGGAGTGGTGGAGGAATCTGTAAGAGTGCTACAGGATATGTACAAGGGTAGTATGACAGCAGTGAGTTCTGCAATGGGAGTGATAGGTGCATTAATGGTGGAGATGGGATTACATCAGGGTTCAGCTCTGAGCCATTTTTTATTTGCAGTAGCGATGGACAGGTTGACAGACAAAATCAGACAGGAGTTCCCGTTGACTGTAATATTTGCAGATGACATTATGATCTGTAGTGAGAGTAGGGAACAGGTTGAGGAGACCCTGGAGAGGTGGAGATATGTTCTAGAGAGGGAAGGAATGATGGTGAGCAAGACTAAGAAAGAATATATGTGTGTGAATGGCAGGGAGGATAGAGGTATGGTGAGGATGTAGGGAGTAGATTTTACAAAGGTGGATGAGTTTAGATACTTGGGATCAATGGTTCTGAGTAATGACGCATGTGGGAGAGAGGTGAAGAAGAGAGTACAGGTAGGATGAGGAGGGTGGAGAAGAGTGTCAGGAGTGATTTGTGACAGACCAGCACCATTAAGAGTGAGAGGGAAGGTCTAGTGAGCCCAGCTATGTTATATGGGTTGGAAACAGTGGGACTGACAAAAAGGCAGGAGTCAGAGCTGGTGGTTGCTGAGTTAAAGATGTTAAGATTTGCACTGGGTGTGATGAGGGTGGACAGGATTAGAGATATGTATGTTAGAGGGTCTGCCCAAGTTGGATGGTTTGGAGACCTAGCCAGAGAGTAGCAGGATTATGTTGGTTTGGACATGTGCTGAAGAGGGATACTGAGTTTATTGGGAAACAGATGGTAAGGACGAAGCTGCCAAGTAAGAGGAAAAGAGGAAGGCCCAAGATAAGGTGTATGGATGTAGTGATAGAGGACATGCAGGTAGTTGGTGTGACAGAGCAAGATGCAGAGGACAGGAGGAACTGGATACAGGTGATCCGCTGTGGCAACCCCTAATGGGTATAGCCAAAAGAAAGAAAAGGAGAAGTTGTAATGTCAGTCTTCACAGGTTGCCAGTGATTTGTCAGACATAACACAACTCTATATGAATAAATGACTACAAATATGAGGCACACATATGGTCAGTGTGCATAACACTGGACAGTTGAATGGTATAAGCTCAGTATATCACATGCAGCTCAACACACAGATCTGCAACAGTATTTCACTTTGCAAATACCCTGTATAGGTCTCTCACATTTCTGTGACAGACATGTATATCATAGATTCACAATTAACATATGGATATCTACGACATCCCAGTAACTGACCTAGCAGTGCCACAGTCAGAATTGTTCAACACACACTCCAGTAGTAGTCATATGTGAGCCATCCTTTCCTGAGGTGACTCAGGAACCTGAACTGTGATGTATGTCACTGCAGACAGACCCAGTTGCTATGGCCATAGGTTCTGATCAGCAATATATCAGTACAGCAAGTCTTGTTAACTCATATTTGTTGAACTTCCTATTTCCCATTATTACATAACCCCTACTGCATTCTATTACATGCTTACTTGTTTGACATACCTTTTTTTGTTCCAGGTATGGTTGGTTTTATCCCACTATGTGTAGCTTGGTTTCTTGGTCTGTGTGTGTGTGTCTCTCTCTCTCTCCTCCCTCCCAGATGTGGGTTTGCATAGGCAGCAGATTGCCTTTTGTAGGTAATGCTCATGAGCAGTTGATGGCCTGTGCATCAATTAGTGTACCCCACTTGCTAATTGCATGCAGAACAGCTGTGGTGTTACTCCTATAGCCAATGGCATGGCAACACACTCCTATAATTGAGTCCTTCATGTGGGTGTTTCCCCTTTTCTTTGCCTGTGAGGAGGACTTCATGGAGGTGTGTGAACAATATCATCACAGAGAGTAGTTGGAAATACATCTTACAACGAAAACTGTGGAGACAGCCCAACAAACTGGAGGAGAATGTTCCAGACATAAGGACAGAATGTAAGTATTGCTGTTATACAGTTGAATTAATGCTAGTTTAACAGAGTTTGTGTGGACATAGCTTTTCTGCATGATTTTAAGTCTGACAGTGTTATGTGGTTGACATAACTCTCAACTGTAGGGCTATCCGCAAAATGGCCACATTTTGGACTCTCATGCTTGGTGTGTTCCTCAGACATTTTTTGTCTTTGGAAAATCGATAACATAGAGTGGGGATTGCACTCAGTAAATGATATCATCCATTTGTGTTTCTGACTTCATATCCCTCAGAAAAGATATGTTACAACAACCCCTGTTACACCAGCAACTGTCTCGGTTTATAACAGCAATATTTCACATATGTCCCTGTTTTTGGGCCTCTGTCCCCCAAGTATGTCAGGCTTTGAACCGATTTCATTCAGTAAGAGAGTGATAGGTAGGGTATATCATTATCTAGTGCCTTCTTTCCTGATATCATCCCAGTGATGTATCAGACTGCCAGACATGTTATGTGTAAGAGGCCTTATATATGAGGACAAAGCCTGGAAATTCTGTGTGACTCTGAACAGTTTAGAGGTCTGTGTATTTATGGTGATTGTTGACAGACTGTCAGGATTGTGTAGCAGTGTAATGTATCAATGTTATTTGGTGTGTGTAGGGAGGGGAGTAGATGTATGTGTTATGGCTCCTTTTCTGTCTGCCTGTGCATGCTGCTCCAGTTTCTGGTGATCTATCAGCTGTATATGTTTTTAGGGGCAGACTGAAAAATGTCCCATACTATGGTCAGGCATCCTACTACACTGTGAATTGGGCCAGTATATGTAGGGGTAGTTTGTGAGTGGAAAACATGTTGAGATGTTTTTGTTCACACAGTCTTTATAATGTACTGTTCATTTGGCTTACTGGTATGTCACTGTGACTGTGGTGGAATTGGTTGTGGGTATGCACTTTCACACTGGTGTCTGTTTTTCAGTGCTGTTACATCCCTGTAGTGCCTGATATATTTGAAAATACATCTGTAAATCCCCATAGTAGATTTCGGGTAATGTTGTGTCAGTCTGACTGTAGTATGGACGGTGCTTGGTGACATGCTTAGTGTGTAGTTTCCCTAATGTGATATTATCTTCATATATTTGTAGGATGTACTGTTGCCTGGCCCCCCATAAGTGTTTTGTATTTCTGACACATCAATGGGATGATGTGAGGATTTCAGTCACTAACTAGTGAGACGTGATTGAGTGTTGGACTTGTGTTATTTCAGTAAATATATATGTTAGGACAGACAGGAGGGTGTTACTGCAGTAACTGTGCTTATCTACTCCAGTATTTCAGATGTCCCTATTTTCATGGCTTTCTCCCCCCACTTTGTCTGGCTTGCTCCAGGTTCATTGCACTAAAGGGTTCTAAGCCTACCTCTTGACTGGCTGGATTGTTGCAGAATGTCCAGGTTTATTGCTCATGTTTCTGGTCTGTTCCACAGATTCATTATTTTCATTTCCCTGGTAAATCACTGTGATGATCTGAGGATTTCCAACAGTAAATGATGACATCCTTCAGAACATGTATGCTGAAACAAACCGTGTCACTCTGGCAACATTCTACATTTATAAGAGCAATATTTAAAATATGTCCCTAGTTTTGGCCCATTGTCCCCTCATCTGGACAGTCTTTGGCCTGATTTCTTGCATTAAGAGGTTGAGAGGTATGGTTCTGATGAGATATGACTACACTACATGTTATCTGCATATATATGTATATATATATATGTGTATATATATATATATATATATATATATATATATATATATATATATATATATATATATATAATGTAATAATGTATATGTCTGATGAAGTGGCTTCTTTGTCTTTTGTGGAATAAATTGTTTTATTTTTCTACAGCTGTGGCCTGTTGCTTCCTTTGTTTTTTCTACATGATATTTGACTGTTCTTTGGGAGCACAGCTTACCATTACCACTTATTTTTTGCTTCTCTACATATATTTATATATATGTATATGTATATATTTTATATGTACATCTCTATTCATATTATGTATATATTTTCAAATGTATATGCATCTCCAGACATATATAACATGTATATGTATATATACAAAACCTGACTGATTCTACAGAATCTTGTCCCCACTGTTAAATAAGTCTACTGCATGATATGTTTGCAAAAGCATCAGTAATCCTTACAACTTAAATGGTGTAGTTGTACATTGCTCTGACTATGGTGTACAGGGCCCTGGGTTTGAGACTTGGCTAGGGCTGATTGTTTTGTTGCTAATCAGAAAGTGGCTGATGGGAACAGAGTGATTAAAGCAGTTTTAAGCAGGTTTGCATGGGTTTGCATGATGCTAAGCAATGCTAACATATGGTTAAATGTACAGATCCTGAATCTATGTTGGCTTAACTTAGCATTGTGCAAACTCGCTTACTCCCACTTACCTCCACTCTAATTTCTTTAAATGAAAATAAAAAGTGGTGATAGGAAAGTGATGAAAAAAGGACATGCAGAGGGAAGTACAGTATGAAAGGTAGCTAGGGATGTGCAGGATGGGTGTAGGAAAGGTCCATAGCTGTCCATTTCTTCTACAGCAACAGCTGTCAATTTCTACAGAATTTGGAGCTGTATTTGGATACTCAAACCCCTGAGAGAGGAGTGAGGACAACAATGTGTTGTCAAGCCAATTGGACCAGATTACATGTGTCCATTAGATACATGTGCAAAATGGACAGCTATGTATGGGGAGTAATTTTTTTGGGGGAACCGATGCCCTTTTTTAAGGTAAGAGTGAGATGTTGGGGAAGGATAGTAGGTATATTTGGGGAGGTAAGTTGGGTAGGAAGACAGACAAGACAGCAGACAGGGGCTGTATATGACACATGTGGGGGGGTAAACACCTTGGATGGGTAGGGTTGTTCAGAATCAGACACCCATGAGTCCCAAAATGGATAAAGTGGGACTGAGGTCCCCACCCATGGGCAGTCACCACTGCACCTTCATGGCCCCAAAGGTGGCTGTGTTGGAGGCTGGACAGGAGGGGCAGGCTGACCCTCAAGATGTGTCATGTGGCACTCCATCTGTCATGCACCAAACCCTGGACCTGGCTACGGGTGATGGTGTCTGGTCCACACCCACTCCAAGGGGGGGGACAAGCCCTGTCCGCTGAGGCAGTTCCATGGGAAGGTGGTACAGGACCAGCAGACAAGGAGGTCCCGGGTTGGGTCCCAGATGTGCTGAGGCCCAGTGCCATGGCCAGATGAGGCAGGACAGGCAGATCTGCCGGGATCTGCCTTCCCAGACATGCTATGGTGTTGAGGTTTTACAAAATATGTTGGTTAGTCATGAACAACACATTTCAAGATTAGTTATAACAGCATGCATGCGTGTTCCAATTGACTCCATAAAACAGATTTGAAACAGTTGCATAGCAAACAGAACAAATGCATATATGGAACCACAGTAGGCATCATAACGGCATGTAAGTTACATTGATAGCAACAGGCTACCAATGATATTATTTGAACGAGGAACATTAATAATCAAATGATTCAATATTTGTAGAACATGTCCCACCAGTAGGTTTGGAGTTAAAACATACCCATTGATTATGTGTATGAATTATTGGTGAAGAGTGGGGGAGAGAGAGAGAGAGAGAGATGTCAATTAACAACTGTATAGGCTTCAATTGTTCACAACTGTACTCATCATTACTCTACTCATTACTCTCCTGGTATGACTTCACTTTACATCCACCTATGGCCTGGGGTTGAGTAGTGAAATGTTTGTACACCATGGATTACTAAAGGCTTCTTAAAGCTAAAACATACATTTTCTTACCTAGCAGACCAGTGGAGGAAATATCTGTTAACACTACCTGACTGTTTCTACACATATTCAAGGTTACATATGTGACACTGACAGGGGTGCCCTGCACTCATGGTGTGTGTGTGTGTGTGTGTGTGTGTGTGTGTGTGTGTGTGTGTGTGCGTGTGTGTGCATGCGTGTGTGTGTGTGTGTGTGTGTGTGTGTGTGTGTGTGTGTGTGTGTGTGTGTGTGTGTGTGTGTGTGTGTGTGCTACTGCCATACTCCGCTTGAATTTCTATCTGTCACCCTGGGTTTTGGCAGTGGTGACCACTAGCCATGACAGTGTGCACTTGAGGGACATTTATCGGAAGAAACCGCTTGGTATGTACTTATCTTGTTATCATTTTCAGCCTTGGGGTTGGACAGTGGAAGTGTTGTACACAGTGTAATAGTACAGCCTTCTTACAGCTAATAGAAACATTTCCTTACCTGGCAGACCTGTGGAGGAAATTTCTGTTAATACTACCTGACTGTTTCTACACATATTCATATATTCTTGGGTGAAATTATGCATACAGCTTACTACCACTCCCGGGATTCGAACCGTGCCTATTTGTGCAAAAAGGTACAACAAGGTTGTGTTTTATCACAATGTTCTATTGAGAAACTGCTGTTGCTTGCTTGGCTGTTTTCTACCTAATACTCTCTTGGTTGGACAATCTGACCTTGTAATTCTGACATTCATGCATGGCAAATAGTTCTTGTACTGTGTATTTATACTTTGACATATTACAATCTGGAAAGCAATGGTTAACACAAAGCACTGCTGTAGGGGATACAGTATAATACTTTACACATTACTATTCAGGGATTCGATATTGGTGCATGGAACACTTCATATAGTTGATCTCCTGTTTTACAGCTCCACAATCTTTGTCAGATGAGCCTCAATTAATTCATGCTGTTAGAGCCATACTTGCTGTGCAGAACCTGTACACATTTAGATTCATACCACCACATACCAAAGTAAATACAACAGTCTGGGGTTTTTAGTTTTATTGAAGGGTACTGGCACTTTTACTGATAGATATCCTGTACATCAGTATTAACTCTGCTAATGTCTTGTTTGTTCATTACACACAGTACACATTTTAACCTACTGGCGGTTCACATTCTACTCCTTTCTTTTTGCCCTGAATACTGCAAGCTAGATTTGTACTCACCAGCCTCCCAATGCAGCCTAACAACCTGCTAGCATGAGCATCTATGTTTGCGGCCCTCTCATCTGCAGCTGTACAAAAGATAAAGAACCATTTATGCATACCTATCAATCACGTACGCAGGCTTGACTTTGGTAAACACTAATTGATGCTGATACTTACACACTTCTGGGATATTCTGTGCTTGTGCATCTTGGGTCCACTGATCCAAGTACTCCCTTTTCCTACGCTTGAGGTCAGCAAAATGGTGCCGGACCTGCTCACCAGTTTCAGGGATGCCAGTAGCACTGGTGAGATCACATGCAAGATGGTCCAAGGCCTCTGCTTTGTATTGTGAGCCCTGGTACTGGCCCTGCAGCAGTCCCTCCTCATGGACTATGACCCTGGACTCCTGGATGTCATAGCGCTGCACCCGAAAGTGCACACCCTCACCTACGCCAGCCATAGTACCTGCAGAGATCAGCTACAACTGTTTATGGCTGTGTTCCTGCCTGCCCCATTTAATTAGTGCTATATTCCCACCCTTTGCTGTCATTGGAGCATTCTCTAAAGGTTACACTCTGCTAATTAGTGAGCAAATCTGCTAAGCCAGTTTTCACATTGCTTAAAGGAGAAGTTGTTGAGCAGCATTTAACTGTATGTAAATCCACTTAGCTGAGCTACCTGTTGCTTAGCAATCATGTCTTAGTGATGGTTGCACTTGTTAACCATAGCTGAGCATTGCTAACCATTGCTCACTTTTAATTTTTTTAAATATATCAGGGGATTGGTTTCCTTTATTAAGTGTATATCATATACTTTACATGACATCCCTCTATGTGCTTTCCATACATTTGCAAGGGGTGTGATTATACTTTATGGGGCACTTGTGTGTAAATGGGTGGTTTTACATGTTATATGCACTCACACTTACATTGTACACCACTTACACTACCCTGGTTGACAAAAAACAGTTGCTACTTAATTTAAATTTACAAAAAAACTTTTAACACTACTTTCCCATAGAAAAATAAGTTCCCTGTCTTGGTACTCAAGACATGAACACATGCATGTGAATGCCAGGACTCTAACCACTACACCATCTTGGCTTAGAAATGTCACCTGTATATTTGTATTTATCTCCTGTAGGATGTTTAAGCTATGATAAGCAGTGGGCCATAACTCGTACACCCGCTTAGATATGCTTAAACATTCCTTACCCTAGAAAAAAAATATATAATATTATTATTATATTATTATGTTATATAAGTGAGTTTTGTTGTATTCTGACAAGTCATTAAGGACTGCAATCGAGAAATAATGGCATTCATTCAGCTTTCAGGCTTCTATCCTTCAGGGACTCTTGCTAATACATATCCTGTTTTCTATCAACTTTCTAAGTGTGTGAGGGCAATTTTTCAGAGATATTCCTATTTTATTGCTTGTTCCCCCCATTATTTGTGCCTTTTTCCACATGGACTGCTGTCAGTGAATATTGGCATACATTTTCTTTCAGACCTTGATCCTTCAGTAATTCATGCTAATGCATGACCTGTTTTCTATCAACTTTCTACGTTTGTGGGCAATATGTATGTTGTGTCCCTTTTGAGGGATTTATCCCCCATTATTTGTGCATTTGCACACATTTCCTGCTTTAGCAGGTTGCGGAGGTGTCGTATGGCACTTTTATAATGCAGGGGGTATGTCACAGAACCTGATACACACCCCCTGCATTGCTTTCCTAATGCCGTGTTTATTTCAGTGCCTGCAGACACTGAAATGATAATTTATTTCAGTTCAATGTCCATGGACACTGAAATACTGTCATAACATTAGAGTAAATGTCTAATATTATGCCAGATCCTTATTAGTAAGTGCCGTACGGCGCTTTCTGGGTGCAGGGGGCATGTTCATTGTCTGTGCACTACTTGGACATGCCCCCTGTACTCATTCAGAGTTTGGGTCTGTATAGGTAGAACAGCAGCATGCCTTCATGAATACGCAAGGTGCACTGCTGTGCTATACGGACACGAACCACTCAGTGCAAGAATAGTGCTATTCTTGCATGGACTTTATTGAATTCAGGGGATTGCTTTTTGTTTAGGTGA
Organism: Protopterus annectens; assembly: GCF_019279795.1. Taxonomy (NCBI): domain Eukaryota; kingdom Metazoa; phylum Chordata; order Ceratodontiformes; family Protopteridae; genus Protopterus; species Protopterus annectens. The sequence goes on along the minus strand of NC_056734.1, from coordinate 144,181,198 downwards.
GGAATACAACATTCAGTCCTCTTCAATTTGAAGATCTTTTACTCCTAAACCTATTAGAACCAGTTGTAGCATCCTCCTATTATATCTAGAAAAACAAAACCGATGGCTCTAACCTGTAGTATAACACAGCAAGGTTCTGGTTCCTTAGATATTAACCCATCCAGTCCCCAAAAAATGAAAACTGTTCAGGGAGACTTTGGTTTCCCTTCTGACTTCCTCTTTGCTCGACCTTTGACTGGCATCTCCTCTGTGGCCATCTTGGAGCCCATGCATTAACCATTAGCTTCTCTGAATTCCTCTGGTGTTACTCCTCATGAAGTCAATAAGGGCTGAGAAACAGTTTCTCAGCCCTTATTGGCTTCATGAGGAGTAAGAGAAACAAGTATATCATCCAAGGTTACTCAAACTACTGCTTTGGGTAGGGGAGAAAGACTCTGATTAGGTGTGTAGGAGGTAGTGGACATTATTCCCTTGCATGGTTGTACCGAGGAATTGGATTCCCAGGGTGATGATCATATGTCCAAGTGCTCCTTTTTGACACAAACTCCAAAAAATGGACAGTACAAATTGAAATGTACTTCTCCTTCTTTATGTCCTAAATAAGGGAACAAAAGATGATTGATTTGTTTTTGCCATGAACTTATTTAAAGCCTTTTAATCATTATGGTCTGAAACTTCTCAATGATCTAAAAGGAAAAGGTAACCCATTGCTTCAGATTCTAACTCAGAGTCTGAGGTTCAGGAAATAGGCTTAGATTATGCCTCACAAATTTCTACACCAGACAACTGGGAATTTGTGTCTGAGAAAATTTATCTTCTGACTGTCCTGCTAAATAGTTGTCTTTTTACTGAAACCATTGGCAGAATGAATGAGTTATTTCAGTTGAAACAAAAATAAATATCTGAGACCTAACAAAGATTATGAGTTGTTACATGTAGATTTTCATCAGTCAGTTGCTATTTTTCCTGTTTTAGCTGCCTTAGAAGATGGTTTTGATGCAGCCAGTCACCAGCCCTAGGAAATCTGGTAAATTATACGAAGTTCCACACTCTCACAGATTTCTCTTCAAAAATTTTAGGGCAGATTCTGCAGTAATTTATCTTTGCAAAGTAGCTTCTTACAATAACTCATGGCATCTAACCTTATTTCTACAGACAAAGGTGGGAAAGCCTTTGAGAGGTTTGGGAAGGAGCTGAATAATTCTTCCACCTTAGCTTCTGGAAGAGTAAATTATCAAGATCACATGTTTAAGTTTCTTCTGGCTTTTTTTAGTCAATATGAAATAAAAATTGACTGCTGATCTTCTTTTTTCTTGACACTAAGAGTTCCTTAAATGTTTTAATTTCATCAGTGTTTCAGGTTACAGAATTTTTGACACTGATGATGCTGTCTCCAGGTCTGCTGCCAGTAGGTCAGTTATGAGGAAGTTTTCTTGGCTATGTACTCAGAATTCACAAGAGGATGTTAAAGCAGTGCTTTTGAATGTACCTTTGAACAAAGAGGTATTATTTAAATCTTCCTTTGCCGAGGTTCTCAGGAAATTTGATGAAAAAGGAAAGTTAATCAGTCAGGTGTGCTCCCCCATCCCATGCAGAAATGTAGTAATAGTCAGGTGTGCCCCCCCCCAACCCTGTGTAGCACTGTAGAAACAGCCAGGTGTGCCTTCCCCAATATCCTATGTAAAAATGTAGAAACATTGAATGTACCTTTGAACAAAGAGGTATTATTTAAATCTTCCTTTGCTGAGGTTCTCAGGAAATTTGATGAAAAGGAAATGTTAATCAGTCAGGTGTGCCCCCCCCAATCCCATGCAGAAATGTAGTAACAGTCAGGTGTGCCCCCCCCCAATCCTGTGTAGCAATGTAGAAACAGTCAGGTGTGCCCTCCCCAATATCCTATGTAAAAATGTAGAAACAGTCAGGTGTGCCCCCCCCCATCCTGTGTATAAATGTAGAAACAGTCAGGTGTGCCCCCTCCCCCAATCCTATGTAGAAACGTAGAAACAGTCAGATTTTTCAGTCGCTTATCCCCAAATATGAAAGACACTTTTCTTCTAGCCTGGGGTTCTTTAATAGGAAAAATGCAGACAATCCCAACAAAAGAAAAGCAAACAAACTTTCAGGAAGTAGTTGCAGGGAGGTTCTTAAAAGGAAGGAGGGCCTCCTAAGACCAAGGCTAATCTAGAAAAGCAGATCGCCTATGCCTCCCATCAATCCCTTAACTTTTCCCACCCTGTTATCCCTGTAAAGCTTCCCCAAAACTTATGTCTTCATTTCCTTATTGGACACCAGATTACATCAAGCATTTGTGTCCTGGGTATTATAGAGAAAGCTGCAAAAGGCAGTAGGCTTCCCTTTCCCAGTTTTAAGAAATGCCTCTCCATAGAATTAATCAGACCTCCCTGTTTCAACCTATTCTGGATCAAATTTTGTCTCAGGGAGTAATAGAGCTTGAACTAACAAATTAGAGACAGAGAGAGACAAAGAGAGTTTTACTTAAGAATTTTTCTGTTGACATAAAAAGAAGGAACATGGAGACCTGTACTGGACTGCTGATTTCTAAACCTTCACATGAGATTCCAAAATTTAAAATGCTTTCTCTGCCATCTTTGCTATTTCTTATTTTTTTATTCATTTTCCTATTAACTCTAGATTTAAAAGATGCTTATCACTACATTCCAATTCAAAAAGATTTAGATGCTTTTTAAATATTTCTGTGGTTAATATTTTTAGTATTCTGCTTTACCCTTTAGATTGGCAACAGTAGTGTCTGGCTATAATAATAACTTAATTGCAGATTGTACGTCATACACATTTTCTTTATTTAGATGACTGACATTTTAGCAGACTCTTTCCTAGGTTATCAAGAATCTCTTCTTTTTGTCAGGAACCTTCTTCTCAACTTGAATTTTCAAGTTACCTAAAAAATCTTCCCACATTCTATCTCGCAGGATAATGTTTCTCTGCTGATGGAATGTGCATAGCCATCTCCTGGATTCATCACTAAAGAAAATCTTTCTACCTCAAGTCAAAGTGGACTTTTACAGGGAACAATTGCTAATATTTTTAAGCCAACTTCACAAACAACCAAGGACTACTTTTTCATTGGTGGCTTTATCAGTTATCCCTCAGTACTGGTCTCATTTTCTCCCTAACAGTCCCTACACAATCCTGTAATCACAGATGCATCAGATTCTACATGGGATGTGGTTTACAAAGAAATGAAAGTGCAAGATCTGTGAAATCATCAGCACACAAAAAAAAAAACACTTAAGTATCAAAAGAATGATGTTATTATTAAATTCTCTCAAATCACTAAACCATTTCTGGTGTCCAGAACCTCCACAGTCATGTGGTATGCAAACAAACCGGGGGGGGGGGGCAGATCTTTGCACTTGTGCAGATTAACTATGATAGATTGAGAATTGACAACTCAACTCAGTCTATCCCTACAGGTTATACACATTCTGTCAAAGTACAATTTTATGTCAGACAAGCTGAGCAGGGCCAGGATATATCCGGTCCCTATGAGAAGAAGGTTGCATCCAGTGACTTCCAAGAAATCACCCACCAGTGGGAAACTCATCCAGTAGATCTGTTTGCCTCTATAAACAACAGACAGTTCAAATGAATTCTGCTCAAGGCCTCCTTGCAGAAAGGCATGTAAGACTGATGCATTTTCATTGTCATTGACAGAAATGTTCCTATATGCTTTTCCACCCTCTCTGATGACCAGACTTCTTTTAAAGATTCAAAAAGACACTACAAAAGTAGCACTGGTAACTACTTTTTAGACCAGGTGAGAGAAGTTCTCCCTTCTTTTGGGAATGGCCAAGGGAAATTATCATAAGTTTCCTCACAGGAAGAATGTACTTACACAAGACAGGGGCTCTCTGATCTACACCAATTTCAAGTTCTTAAACTCATAGCTTAGGTGATAGAATTCTAGGCACTTTTCTCTGAGGATGTGCAGTAGGTATTACATGAAGCTAAGAAACCTGCTATTAGAAAGTCATGTATGGCTAAGTGGAAAAGATTTTCTAGTTGGTGCCATGGTAGGAACCAAGATTTTGTTAAGGTTCAAACATCTCTGGTTCTTCAGTATTTGTGTGAATTATTGTCCTCTGGCCTTTCTTACTCTTCTATGTTTCATTCATGTTTCAGCAATTTCTACCTGTCTGCCAGTGAATCTTCCTGTTTCTTCAACTCAAATGAAGCACTTTCTGAAAGGGGTATTACATATTTGTCCTCACAGAAAACAGGTGACTCCTCCAGGAAATCTTAACTTTCTGCTGCAAAAAACTTATACTCCTTCCTTTTGAAGCAGCTCATGAGGTTGATTTAAATTTCTAATCATGAAAAACAGTGTTACTCTTTGCTTTGATTTCTGCACACCTTAGAGGTCTATGATAAAATAATAATGGCAACAGTAATGTATTTCACCTTTGTTTCACACAAGTTGCAAGATCTTATGATAACACATCCCTATCTCATCTTTTATAAAGAAAGGGTATCTTTGCGAACCAACTCTTCTTTCTTGCAAAAAGTGGTTTTAGAGTCCACTCTGAATCAGTCTGTTCATCTTACCGTGTTCTTTCCTGAACCTAAGTAAGGGAGAGAAAATGTTGTATATTCTGAATGTTTGCAGATAACTCGGATACTGTAATGAAAAGACAAGGTACTTCAGCAATTCTAATCATTTTTCCATTTCTTAAGAAGAAGAAAAGGCAGTCAGTATCAAAACAGTTTACAAATGGCTGTCCCATCCTAGTGTTATTCATATTATGGCAAGGTACATCCAGGCAAAGTTACAGCCCATTCTACTAGGGCTGCACTTACGTCTGCTATTTTTTTGAAAGGGATGGACTCTGTAAATATTCTACAGGAAGCAATTTGCTATTCTCTTCATACTTTTACCAAGCATGACAAACCTGACTCTATAGGATATGGTTAGGGTTGCTACAACAATTCTACAAGGGCTCCTAGAATCTAATCCTTCATCCTCCCCCCCTTTGCTTCTAAGCTTTGGCATTCATCCCAAGTAGCCTAGGATACTGTAACAGTGAGCAAATGATGCACATGGTATAGTTGTGTATGTAAACTTACCTGAACAGTAGATGTTCAATTAGATCACTGTTACAGTAAAGACACCGTCCACCCTTTACCCTCCTTTCCCCTTGTTTTTTTTGTCAGGTTGGGAGTGCCTATTCCCCTCTTTTCTTAGTATATTTTTCTTAGCAACACTTTTCCCTCCCTTGTTTCTAGGGCAAGAAATCACTGAGTTTTGCTGCTCATAACATCTGCTTGTATACCAGTTCACCCTCAAGCTTTAATGGTCATACAGATGTATGGAAATGTGCCCTAAAGCTTTGGAGGCTTGACAGATGTTTGATTCTTGGCAGAATACATTGAATATAGCTTAGGTTATTTTAACATTGATGTGTGTGTGTGTGTGTGATATATATATATATATATATATATATATATATATATATATATATATATATATGTGTGTGTGTGTGTGTGTGTGTGTGTATAAACATACACCTTCTTTCTTTCTTCAAAACTTGATTTTTATTACAGGTAATTTTTCACAAGTTGATATCAGCAAAACTGAGATTTCTACTAATATTTAAATTCTTTTGTATTATAGGGGCTCCCAGGACTTGACTTGCCAGGCCCTAAAGGAGAAAGAGGTGAATCTGGTTCTCAGGTAATATATATATTTATTTTTTGCAATTACTTTAATGGTGTGCAGTCTGCAGGTTGTGTTGATTTTACATTCTTAAATCAGAATTTTCAACAGAAAAAAGCAAGAAGAGTTTTCTAATTTTACTAATGATTAGTTTGTTTTTTATTTCCTGGAGGATAGACCACATAGTAAATGTCTATTGCATGTGTACCCTTAAAGAGTATACAGGTGTTAGAAGTGATTACAGTTTAGAGAATTATTTATCTTTGCCCTTTCATCTTAGATTATGGCTATAAAGGGTCCGTGAAGGACCAGTTGCCCTGTCTTGCCTTATTAACTGTATTTTTACAATAACACACACAAAAGTAGTATCATACTATAAAGCAGCACATAGATGCTTTAGAACATTATTTTTTTTTCAAATAAATATAACATTGTGTTTTTATGTCTGACCACAGAAGAGCAATAGTGCTGACATTTGTTTCAGGAAAGTCATTTTTTAATCTGAATACAGGGCTTATTTTTCCAGCAGTTCATGGAAATCCTTATACAGTCTCCTGTCTGTAAAGAAATCCTTATAGTTTTCAGAAATCACTTTGTTTCACTTTCCTACAACAAGTATTTCAGAAATCTTTAGTATAATTTTCTATAATAGCATAACCTGCTGTATATTATCTTGTTAATTTCTGTATTCAGAACATGCCTTCTATAATTTCATTTTAATTTAGGGAAAGCCTGGAAAAGAAGGTAACCCAGGAGACCGAGGTTATCCGGTAATGTATATCTCTTAATGTGCATGCATAACATTCACTATTTTTTAGAAAAGTTTTTAAAGTGTATTTTAGCCATTTAACTGTACTGTAATGCAACAGATTCTTTGAAATTAGTTTGATTTTTTGTTCTAATATCAGCTTATTTTACATTATGCTGTTTCACTTAAAAGCCAAACATAGCCTTAAAATTGTATGTCATGGGAGAAATATGATTGTTTATTTCTTTATATATCAACTTTTGTATTTATTTGCATATATTTTTTTAGTTGTCTAAGAGCAAACCCAATTCAATGCCATTTTTTTTTTGGCATGGCCGAGACAGGAAAGCTTTCAGATTGCAGCAATGTAATAGTGACCATGCATCTGCAGGTAATGTTGGGTTTATTCACAGATAGCAAGAATTACATATGAGGGCATGCCTGTGTGAGTAAATAAAACTATCCATGGACATAACCTACATGCATCCTTGAAGAAGCAATTGTTTTGTTTATAATACAACAATTTATTTGTAAAAAGCATGTGTGCTTCAAGTGTGTTCTGTTTTGGTAGTTACTGTATTGGAATCTCAGTGTGTAAGCATGCACGCACACATTAAATCTCATGCCGAACTCTGCTCTGTAACAATTACTGTTCCTTCAGCAGGATATACCTGATGCCACACATGTTCCAACATTTTATTTGTTTATATTACTTTTTCTCCTTTGATGGGCTATATTAGGGCTTCAAGTAGGTATTTTAAGAGTTCATTTTGGGGTGGACTTTTTTAAGTTTGACACTGGTGACATAATAGCTGCTAGCTTAAAAGCATTTTGGACGGATCTGGCCAAATCATTTTCCATGTAGCAGTGTTACAACAGCCACTAGCAATGCTGCTGCCATTAGTAGTCCTTATTTATGTGTGTGGTTGTATAATACAGACCATTGTCAGCATGTTATGTCATGTACGTGAAACACATCACTATAATGCATTACATTTCATCCTACATCAGACACACATGCAAACACAACCATCTCACAGTGCATCTGTCCTTAACATGCATGGTATTAAATATATACCAAGTTACATATAGTTCAGTCTAAGACAAAGTTTGTCATCCTGTAGCTTGCAGATCACATACAGACTGCAGCTGGAAGATTTTTAAAGTGGCTAATTTGGAGCTGTTGATTTACTTCACCCAAAGCAGTACATGGACACTCTTATTCTTTGTTAACTCTTTGTTAAAACAATCCAGTAGATTTGTGTGTGTGTGTGTGTGTGTGTGTGGGGGGCTGGATTGATAAAACTTTGCCACATTCTTATAAGTGAACTTGCATGATAAGTAGCCACGCACAAGGTTTATGTGGTTCAGAAAAAGAAGCTGCATGATGTGGCCAGAGCATGCAGCATGGTTGGGAACAATATAACAATGATATGGCAGTGAGCAACATTATTAAAATGAGCCTCTCCATCATCCTAACAAGGAAAATAGCATTGTAGAGGGATTTAGAAACATATAAATCAGAAATGTATGAGTGCCTTGCAAAGGAGCTGTGCTTACTGTAAATGTGACCTCAGTCGAATGCTCATGTTCATATTGAAGAAGTCGCTAAGTAATGTTAGAGGTTGCTGCAGCATTGCCACTGACATAACCAATGGTGCATAACATTTCCCCTGGAGGTGCCGGGTCATCTGGCCTCACTTAATTCATGGACTCCACTACACTGACAATGTGGACTGTATAGACAGGGACATCATCAAAGCTCTGAGGGAGCTATGGAGTACCCATCCCAATGGATACTAAGTTAAGTGTGACTTTAGCTACAGGGACCTTTCAATGAGTTACTGGGGGCACAGTGGGGGTGTCTCAGACATTTGCCTTAAGAATAGTCCATCAGTTTCTCAATGCCATGCTTCAGCATCTGGGGGAGCATATGCTGTTCCTACGTACCACAGAGGAGAGAGCCAATACCACGTGGGAACTCCATGATATATCCCATTTCCCTGAGGTATTGGGTGCCCTAGACTGTACTAACATTGAAATCAAAGCTCCAGCTGGAGAACTGAAAAGGAGGTATGTGAACTGCAAAGGGTATGACTCCATCAACTGCCAGATGGCCACTGATACACAGGATGTCATTGACCATCTGTCTGTGCAGGCTACCCAGGCAGTTATCATGACTTCCATATATGGCACACCTCTGACCTGTGAGGGGAGAGGTCCCACAGGGGCATCTTGGTGATGCCGAATACACCCTGGAACCCTGGCCTAGGACACACATAAGAAATTCACAAAAACAAACAGACATCCAGTCCAACCATGTTCAATTGCAAGCAAGAAACATTACTGAGTGTGTACTTGGTCTGTTGAAGGCACACTTTTGCTATCTGGATTCATTTGGTAGTGCTTTTAATTGTGAACATAATGCATGTGCAAAAATCATGTCAGTGTGTGCAGTATATTACATAATATCAAAACTAGGTAGCAGTTATGGCAGTGTGGGCACTCCCAGGGGCAGTAGTCCCCAGCACACCAAGCAGTAGAGCTTGGGTCAACCAAAGAATCAGGGGATGAACCAGCAGCAGGGGAAGATCATGCTATGGCACTGATGAAGAGACAGCAGATTGCACATAGCTTCAGGACGCAGTAAGCAGATACATTACAGTAAGAGTGATGCATGCAAAGCCAACCCATGCAAAGGCTGGCTATGGTGTGTATCAGACATGGGTAACCCAAGTAATAATGTACAAAAGGAAGGGCACAGTTATCAATATTTGTACAGGTCGGGAATGGTGCACAGGAGTGGATGTCTTTCCCAGGGTAGTATGTGAATACTTCGGAGTCCAACAGTAAAACCTGCTTTCCTGTGAAATGTCAGTTCCCAGATTGGGGGGGGGGGGTGACATTAACATAATACTTGTTTAGAAGGACTGGTGTCATTGAGGATGTGTGTTGTACTGGTGGGCTGTGGTGGTAGTGTGAGTGCAGGTCTGCAGGAACACAGCCTCAACAGTAGTTGCAGCACTATGGCCTGGTCTACTGGACAGATCCAGGGCATCATGGCGAAGAGTTTAGCATCCCAGGCATGCCCCTGCCCATAGGAGCTGCCTCTACCAGGAGAAGCATTGGGTATACTATGACCCTGGCTAGATGCTGGTTTACTGCGTGATGTTGAGCAATGTCTGTTATGAGATGTGCCACTGTGGTGATGGCCAGGACCATGGGGACATCCTCTTCTGAGTGTAGACACCTTCACAACAGATATCACTATGGAACTTCTAGCACTGCAAGAGCAGGATCTTGGTTGTCCAGTACATTGGCTACTATCTGTGGATGTAGCAGATGAATGGCTTCATGGATGACACCTCATCTCTGACAGATGAACCAGAGAAGATATTGCATGTTCTAGCGTGTGAATGAGTCTAGGCAATTTATAACACATATGGGAAATACACTCCCATAGGTCATCATACACACCTTGCATCAGCCTCACTATCTCCTCCAGGACTGTGGTGATACTAGTCTATCCCTCCACAATAGCCCTGCACATATGCTGGATTACAGTGAAGGACACACCAGCTTCAGGGGGAGGGTAGCAACCATGTCTCAAATGAGTACCATTACTAACCACCCTGTGTGGACCTCTCTAACCATGAATACCAGGGGTGGTGCATGACATCTGTCTACTCGGGCTCAACACACTTCCCTGATTGATAGTGTCCCTAACCATATGTTCTCCCTGTAAGATGTTATAGCCTGGGTATCTGCAGGCATATTGACTGTGCCCATAATCTGTGCTAGGGATGCAGTAGTCATATTCCCTGTGTTTAACACACACTCTGCACTCCATGAATGTGAGAGCTCATCCGTTTCATTATTATCAGAGGCAGCATATCCTCCAACATCAGGTGGGGACAGTTCCACAGTGCTTGTGCCAGACAAAGAATCACCTATGAATGCACCAACGTGTGTCTTTGTGTGTGTGTGTGTGTGGGGGGGGGGGGGTAACTCAATATATAACCATCTGTAAATGGAGTCATTGTAAAGCCCTGAGTTCATACTAGCATACCCAGGGAAACAGGACTGATGTACTTCGCACCTTAAGGTGCCATTGTGAACCATAGTAATAGAGTGTCTATATTATCCAGGCCCACTATCTGTCATGCAAATCAGGTGTCCATCAATTTCTGTAAGTGCATTTCAGATGGGACATATGAGACATGATTTGGGTGCCAATTGTTAGCTATTTTTCACTGAGATTCTTCAAGGTGACACATCATGGTTGAAGAAGGAAAGGGTAATTCTTCTTTTAGAGCACAAAGGTGGTGTGAGGAGGAGTCCAAAACATTTTTTTGATGATCTTGATAAGGAGCACACCAAGAGACTGCTGCAGAACAGCTATAACAGGCCACAGTATAAGACTGAAGCCTAGAAGAGTTTAACCCAAGCTGTCAACTGTGCCACTGAAATCACATGCGTAGGGGAACAGTTCTGTCACCATTACAGTGACGTGACATGACATGCCACAAAACTGACCTCCTACACAGAGGGATGAAGTTAAATAGGGATCTCCACCTATGAGCTGTATGTATAACTTAGTTACATATACAACCTACCACTGAATACCATCCATAATAATTACACAATGCTCTTTTTATCTGTCCATCTACTGAATAAATTAAGGTAAATAGGCAGCTGTACAGGAGGAGACTGGACCACCTAAGAGAGTGCCAAGTGGGTACTCTTGGTTCATACTGTACATTTTGTTTTTTGCATTAATAGAGATTCATTTCCAAATGGCATACTATTCATACATCACTGCCAGTTATGTAATAACTGCCATAGGTCAAATGCAGGAGTATGACTTTTGAATATTATTAAAATTTGTGCATGCATTTTGTCATATACTGGACAAGTAGGTCAGGGTGTTAGGACTGTGCTCCCACATTGTTCAGTCCCATCACCTTCCGTTTGTGTTGTCATGAAGTATTTCTGTTAGGGTTTCTTTATCTTTATACTAACTACAGCATTAGCTAGGGGCTGCCCATCTGTATCATGGACAATCTTTGTCAGTCTAGTTTCTTTCTTTGCGATAAAATGTGAGTAAAATGTATGTCATAGCAACATGATTTCTTTGAATATATAGATTTGTCTTAGACACCATTACTGCACTAGATATTCCTGCTGGTTTGTCCAAGTAGCTTGTTATGTTAGTTCTGTATCAGTCAGAATGTAGGTGATGGTGGCTATTGGTTTAGGTTCCCCCTCTCAGTTGTGTACACTAACAGTCTTATTAAATTGAGAAGCGTTTTTGGATCTTTAAGTATATTAGGCTTATCTGCATCATAGTCAAAATATATATTAACTTCTGTTTTTCATTATATCTGTACTTTTGTCTCATCCACCCTCTTTGTCACTGTTTTTTTATTACATGCATGTATTTTGGTTTATTATTTTGTTTCTCTCCATTTATTTTGCTACTACATGCAGTCACACTGCAACCTGCACCCACACCTCTGGAAATGCCTGACAACCCCCCACAGGTGGCAGCTGCAGTACCACCAACACCACCACCACTACCCCCAGAAGCACGCAGCACATCTGGGTTCCAGCCATTCACAGTATATACTTATACCACCTACTTCAGGCAGCCCTCCACTGGGTGCTGGGACATCTGTTTCAGCTTGTGGCAATGCCAGTGGAGGCAACACCTTTGTCACTCATTGGCAGCTGGCAGACATTGTAAGGAAGATTATTGACAGGAGGTTGGATGCCTAAATCAACCAGACAGAGAAGCTCCTCCAGTAACTTGTTGAGTCTTGTCCTTGTCCAGCGCTGTCTCTACTATCTGAAACAGGGCCTAGTGGTGACTGTACCCAGTATAATGAGTAATCAATTGCTAGGTTACAGCTGGTATAGACTGCAGCAGCGGACACCCTATCTTGTCCGCCATCTTGGTATTTCTCTGTCTTTTGCCTCCATGCCTACTCCTTTTAGTCATTCAGTCTTCCTCTCAACATTGTCTTCCTTCTTGTTTGTCTAATGTCTTCTCATTTTGTTCTCTGTCCCTCTCTATGTCACCACACACCTTGTTGGTCATGTCTGTCTTCCTCTGCTACCTAACCTAACTCTTCTACCTTCCTCTTATGTCCCTTCTTTAATTCATTAACTTACCTTCTCTTTATGCATGAATAATAGGCAACTGTCCCAGAAAAAAACACTCCACCTTCCCCACTTTCATTCTGATCATTTCTTAGTTGCTCAACTTCTGTTCTGCTCTCTGTTTTTTTACCTTTTTAATTTCTTTCCTATACTTCAATTTCTTCCCATTAATCTAGTCAAAAAATAAACACTCCTCACACATACCCATTTAAAGATTCCAAATTACCTATATTTTGTGATAGTAATGTGCAAGGTGGATTATAAAGGGCACCATCAATGCCGATGTACACATGAAGAGAACTGGCACTGCTCATTGCATAGTAAAAAAAAAAAAAAATAAGCAGGCTACTATATTCCATATGTACTGGCCACAGTCAGCTGAGCTGAGTGCTGTTTTATGGCAGTTTACACATACTAAATAGGTTGAAACTATCAGGAGCTGACTGTTTATCCATGCAAAGAATCACAAAGATAAGTATGCATATAGATGAAAGATTAGACCCAAAGGTAGTGTTCTGATGGATCATAGGTTCATAGGTTCATAGGTTCATACTAGGCTATCTGCCCGAGGGCATTTATAAGCCTAGCCCATTGTTTTGTGGCTTACGCCACCCCTTTAGTATGGGGAACTATACCCATTATTTTGCTGTGCCTCTGTCGAGCAGTGACACTGAGGTAATTCCTGGGGTATATCTGCGATCTCCCATCCATTGGTCAAGATTTCTCTTGAACAAGGCCAGCGAGGTGCTCTGCCTCACATGTACCGGGATTTTGTTCCACAGCATAGGGAGTCTTTGGGTGATGAATCTATCCCTCCAGCACGTCCTATTAATAGCCGTGTCGAGGTTTAAGTCTCCGCCCTTGTGGCTCTGATGGATCTAGATTTTTGAGGTGAAGCATATTCATCAAATCTGGGTTTGACATGGCCTTGTATGTTAGGCAAAGGTCACCTCTGAGCAAGCGGTAGCGACTGAATAGAGCTGGAGTTCTTTCAGTCGGGCAGCATAGGACAGATTTTGAGACCCTTTATCCTTTTGGTGAGGAACTTTTGTGGCCTCTCCAGCTGCTGCAAGTGTCGGGTCAGATACATTCCGAATGGGGCATTGTACTCAATCATTGGTCTGATGAGTGATGAGTAAAGGGAGACTATGACCTCCCTTGATCTAGATGAGAATCCCTTCATGATAAGGTGGGCAATGTAGAAGGACTTCCTAACTACTTTAGCTACATGGGTGTCGAATGACAGACTACTATCAACCTGGGTCCCCAGGTCCCTGATAACTTCTTCTGTGCTCAGTGGATTGCCACCTATTTGGTAGCTAGGGGTAACCTTGTTTTTCCCGAAGGGTATGACTATGCATTTTTTGGCATTTAACTTTAGGCCGTTGCTCTGGCACCAGTTATCCGTTTCTGTGAGACCCTTCTGAAGGATATCTGTGTCAGATGTGTTTTCTACTATGGCGCCCAGTTTGCAGTCATCTGCAAACTTTGTCAGCCATAACCCTCCTGTGTTTGCTTGTACCGGAAAAGTAGATTCCAAACAAGAGTGGGCCCAGGACTGAGCCCTGTGGGACACCACTTGTGACAGGCTTTGAGTCTGACATGGCGCCAGCAACTCTGACCCTGTGGGTTCTGTCACTCAGCCAGTTTGCAACCCATCTTGTGATGTATGGGTTAACATTTAAGCTGATGAGTTTTTCAATGATACCCGAGTGGGGTATTGTATCGAAGGCCTTAGCCAGATCGAGGTAGGCTGTATGGACTGCCTTTCCCTCATCAATGGCTTTGGTGACTGTTTGAAAAAGTCAACCAAGTTTAAAAGGCATGATCTGCCTTTGACAAAGCCAAACTGGGTTGGATCCAAAGTCTGCAAATTCCCTATGTCTTTATTTATGAGGTCCATTATGATCCTCTCCATGGCTTTGCAGATAAGGCTTGTCAAGCTAATGGGCGGTAATTTCCAGGGTCTGTGGAGGCACCGCCTTTGTGAAGTGGGACCACAGTTGCAGTGCGCCACTCCTGGGTACGTATCCAGAGGTAAGACTTTGATTAAACAGCTGTCCTAGCTGTGGGTTTAATTCCTCATTGAGTTCATGGAGCACACAGCCGGGGACACCATCGGGTCCCATGGATGCTGTGCTTTTTGCTTTGGAGAGCGCAGTTCTCACTTGGGCGCTGGGGATGTTTGAGGGGCTGCACTCATTTGGTATAGATATCTCTCCTTTTGGGGAGGGGAGAAGTTTGCACTGAACCTGTCAGCCAGTATGTTGGCAATGTCTGTAGGATCAGTAATCTTCACATCATTTTGAACTAGTTCTGAGCATATCTGGGAGTTTCCTCCTAGGTTTCTAACATAGCTAAAGAAGGCCTTATGATTGTCTTTTGAGTCTTTAGCTATTTTTCTCTCGAAATTTGCTTTGGATGATTTTATCAGAGCTCTTAGTTTTTTACTTATAGTGATCAAGGGTGTCTTACCTTTTAAGGATTTTGCTCTATCTTGTAGTAGCTTCCTCCTTTTGTTGTAGAGTTTGTTTATGGCTGGGGTCCACCAGACTGGACGCTTGCCTTTGGTACAAAGAGTCTTTGTTTTGCTTGGGATTGCCTTATCCATGCAGTCCTGCAGGTGCTGGTAGAAGGCGTTTGTAAGTGATTCAGCGGCTTGAGTATTGTTTTCCGCGCTCGGGGCCTGAAAGGAGACCACACTAGTCTTTAGAAGTGTGAAGTCGGCTTTTGAGAAGTTCTTTACTGTGGTCTTTTTTATTTCAGGTGGGGGTGGGATGAGGACCTCCAGCGAGATTAGTTTGTGATCTGATCTCACCAGTGAGGGGTATACTTCCGGTGTTGAACATTGTGCTCCCATGTTCGTGATGATGAGATCAAGTATGTTATCTCCTCTTGTGGGGATGGTGACTAGTTGTTCCATGGCATTTGAGTTTATGAATTCCAGGAACTTTTGGGCTAGGGTGTTTGGGCTTGAGTAGTGTTCCCAGTCTATATTAGGGTAATTGAAGTCACCTAGTATGATGGTGTTTGGTGATACATTTATCCCTCTAGTGTTTTCAGGAAGGCCATGTGAGTTTCCTGAGTTTGTGAGGGTGGCCTGTAACATGCTACAATTTGCAGAGCAGTCTTGCCTATGGTTAATTGCACCTGGATGGTCTCCGATGCATCGTGCGTTGCCACCAGTCTTGAGGTGTGGGTGTCCTTGATGAATATGGATACCCCCCCCTCCTTTCTTGGTATTGTCCGGATTTTGGGGCGGAACGCATGATATGAGGTAAAACCTGATAGCGCTGGGGTGCTCTCAGGAGCCTTGAACCAGGTTTCTGTCACAGCACAGACATCGATGTTCTCCATACTGAGAAGGGCCTCGAGTGCGTGCATTTTGAGATTTAGACTTCTGGCATTGAGCAGCATTACCCTTAGTTTTTTTCCTTTTTTGTGTTCTAGGGTGGTAGGTTTAGAATTTGAGCCTTGCCTAAAAAGGCACTATGGGGGTGGCAAGAGCCTTTGCCAATATCCGGAATCCCAGGGGTGACAGGTGCAAGCCGTCCCTTGCGAAGCAGCGTGGCTTGCCCAGCATGTCATCCCAGGCAGACAGATACTGGATCCCCTTTGAATGACACCAGTGTTTAAGCCAATTGTTAAAGCTGATCATCTTATCTCTGTATTGTGGCATCATTCTTGGTGAAGGTAGGATACTGCTCAAGGTCAGGGTCATACCTGCCTGGGCTACATAATCAGAGAGCTCCTCAATGTCTCTTTTCATGTAGTCCAAGGAGGTATGTCTCAGGTCGTTTACACCAGCGTGGACAATGACTGAGTCATATTTGTACCTGCTGTTGAGAGACCTGAGTGCTTGCGTTATGTGGCGGATTCTAGCCCGACAGGCAGCTTACTGTGACCTTCTCCTTACTCAGTCTGGTGAGCGGGACATCAGTGTGTCTGACTATGGAGTCACCAATGACTAGTGTGTCTGGCATTGTGTTTGGCCTTAAGGGCTGTGACTGTTTGACACTCTGACTGTGAGGTCTATGTGTTGCGGTGTTGTGTTCTGAGGTGGTGGTTGTTTGGGTGTCTGCTTTGGTGGCCTCTGCTGTTTTGGTAGATTTTTGATCAGAGCCTCCGAGTATGTCTTTGTGTGTTTATGTGTATGATTTGAGGTTGTAATGGTACTATGTGAGACTGGGTCTATAGTGTGTGTGGTAACCTTCTCCTCCTGACTGGTCTTGCCAGTCCTATGTTGAGAGAGCTCAGCCTCCAGTTTGGCCGTATAGTTGCATCTCTCGCATGTATTTGTGTTTTGTGGGAGGAGGAAAGGGTTGTCTGTGTACATGAGGCAATTGAAACATTGCCTCAATATTCCCAGGTTCACCAGCTGAGCAGGAGAGGACACTAGCAACTGATCCCTCGACATGCTAGAAGGGTAGACGAAAAACTTTAAAAAGATTCCGGGGACGTGGGTGACCGAGAAATGGGGGTTGCCTTTTGGGGTACTATCTATGACAAGAGTGCCATATCAAGGTAATAAGTACTGTAGGAGCAAGTGCTAGGTTTAATAGATAGAGAATAGTCTACTTGGAGTCAAGTAGAGTTGATCTTTTAGTTATAGGATCGCTGATTTGATCAGTAGTATAGTTCGAGGAAGGTAGTTTTAAGGGAAAATTTGAAGAGTGGACTTTAGGTAGCCCGAATAGTTTAAACCTGCTTAACCGGCACTGCCCTAGTGTGCAACAGTGGCAGCTCCGCGCTAAATCGCTCCAAATCGCTAGCATGCGTTTAGCGTTTTATACCAGGGGGCTGGAAAAAGCTAGAAACTGGCCCAAAACGACCAATAAACTACTAGTTACTGGCTGAAACCTCACAAAACTGGACAAAAGGCAGCTCATTGCTTCCCACTCCCACTGGTAAGCAAGGTAGCTTCCCTTCCCCCAAATAAGGCAAGGAAACAGTACACAGGAACTACAACCAAAGCCCAGGAATCAGCAACTCTGAAACTGGACTAAACTAGTAAAGCAGGAAAAACAAGAGATGTTTTTTTCTTTTTTTTTCTTTTTTTTCACAAAACAGGCAGAAACAGGTACAGCAAACACTTATAAATGCTATGAATCAGCTACTACAGCTTACACAGAAGAATTTGCTACAAATACAGTCAAATAGTTGGTTCTGTTATTCTTTAAATTCTGCAAGTGTGTAACCATCAACTGCTGTGTGCTTCCATGACTGTGTTTGTCTCACTACTTCTGGTCAACATGTAAGTTAAGTGCTTTATGCATGGTAAGTGGGGAGGATAGTGAGTTGATGTCTCATCAGGGTTGTATGCATTTGTCTTTTTTTTCTCTTTCATTCATTATGTGTCCAGTAACTGCTGTGTGTTTGCCTTACACTGTTTATCTCACTGATTCTGTAGACCAAGCTGTAAATGAAGTACTTGCACACTATGAAAGGGGAGAGTTATGGGTTCATGTCACATAAGGATTATATATGAAGTGCTTGCACACTATGAAAGGGGAGAGTTATGGGTTCATGTCGCATAAGGATTATATATGAAGTACTTGCACACTATGAAAGGGGAGAGTTATGGGTTCATGTCACATAAGGATTATATATGAAGTGCTTGCACACTATGAAAGGGGAGAGTTATGGGTTCATGTCGCATAAGGATTATATATGAAGTACTTGCACACTATGAAAGGGGAGAGTTATGGGTTCATGTCACATAAGGATTATATATGAAGTACTTGCACACTATGAAAGGGGAGAGTTATGGGTTCATGTCACATAAGGATTATATATGAAGTGCTTGCACACTATGAAAGGGGAGAGTTATGAGTTCATGTCACATAAGGATTATATATGAAGTGCTTGCACACTATGAAAGGGGAGAGTTATGGGTTCATGTCACATAAGGATTATATATGAAGTGCTTGCACACTATGAAAGGGGAGAGTTATGGGTTCATGTCACATAAGGATTATATATGAAGTGCTTGCACACTATGAAAGGGGAGAGTTATGGGTTCATGTCACATAAGGATTATATATGAAGTGCTTGCACACTATGAAAGGGGAGAGTTATGGGTTCATGTCACATAAGGATTATATACAAACATATTATTGTTACATGAGGGTGCTTGTTTCTTGACAGTCGTATTGTAGTACAAGTACAGTGGTCACACTCTGCTGATGTAATGCCTGCTTTTGTTCAATATGTTGGTATGTTTCTCTGTCTTACCCATTAAGTGTTGTTTAGTGTGGGGGGGGGGGTTATCTTCAGATAGTTGACATTTATATATGTGTGTTTTATGCCCAGTTAACCATTGTTTTCCACTTCCCATATTGGGTAACCACCTCCCTTCACAGTCTTGTCTATGTTAGATGTTTGTTTCTGTGCCCATACTATCTCCTTACCCTCCTACTATAATCTTACTTCCCTTACGACCTTCCACAAGTTATATTCTGTGTGTGTATCTATATGCTTTACTGGAAAGGCTCATCCAGATTCTGCTACAGTTTGCTGTGAGGGAAAGGTTAGTTTGCTTTTTATTTGTTGTGTTTTGTATTACTTTAGTGCCTTTTTATATTTTGTATACTGCAATTTGTTTTCTTTACACTTTGTTTGACTTGTATTCTGCTTTTAACTGCATACTAAAACTTGAATAGAGACCGCAGCCTGTCTCTTGTGAGTCAGACAGAAATTAGAAGAGGTCAATTAAGGAGTCACACATAAGTTACAGCAGGTCAGCTAAGGTTAATCATCTGTGAACTGAGGGGATGGAGCTAGAAACTAAATCTTCTATTTAAGGGGTAAAATAAAATATTTCAGAGTTTTACTGGAAAGGCTCACCCAGATTCATCTAAAGTTTGCTGTGAGGGAAAGGTTAGTTTGCTTTTTATTTGTTGTGTTTTGTATTACTTTATTACCTTTTTCTATTTTGTATACTGTGATTTGTTTTCTTTACACATTGTTTTACTTGTATTCTGCTTTTAACTGCATACTAAAACTCTAAAAGAGACCACAGCATGTCTCTTGTGAGTCAGACAGAAATTTTTCCCATCCTCCCACCTGGTTACTGTTGTGTTCTTAAACACCACTGTCTTTCTAGTTGCCTTCCCCTTATGTTAATTTGACCATATATCTCATTTCCTCTCTACTTTTACTGGCTAGTGTGAGTAAGCAGAAAATTATCATTTTGTGAAATCACTCCCCTTCAACTATTTAAATTTATTGGCCATCTTACTGTATTCCATAGTACCAGAATACAAAAGTGACCAGCCCCTTTCTATCTATCTTGCTGTTTGAAAAATAGTGACTCTCCACTAAAACTTAACTTTTAGACATGTAAAACTTAAGTTACCTACTTTCACATCTAACTCCTCTAGTGCGCACTGCAGTTTTTAGGATAAACCATTTTTTCATCTTACCTTTAACTATCTATTGCAAGACCACCAGCTATTGTAGAGCCCACATTCTGCCTCTCAGTAGTCATCATGATTGATCCTGGTGAGAGAAGGAGTGTAGTTACATTATTTCCTGGAGACTGCTGATCACTAGAAAGCTTTATAACTGCTTTATAGGTGACAGCTTAGAATTTGTGCTTATATTCTGATCCTGGAGAGAGTAGGAGCAGAGTGCATTGATTCCTGACTCTGTCTGGTTGGAGAGTGAGTGTCTGTCCTTAACATACCTGATTGGTCTGGTTGCTATTCGAGGCATCTACCAGAAAAAGGCTACAAGCCTGCAGACCCTTGCATTATCTGGAACAAGACTGTGGATCACCAAACAGGCCGTGGCCTGGTTCTCTTCTTGGGATTTGTGCTAAAACTAGCTAGTTTTAGCTAGAACTAGCCAGTTTTTTTTAGTTTCAGCACTCAAAACTGTTTCCTTGTGCTCAGCACTTGCTCAGAACTCATTGTAAGCACTAAATAAACTACAAATTGTTACAGCACTCTCACTTGTCAAGAGGAGAACAGTTCTTAGTATTTAAATTAATAAGCACCTATCCAGGCATGTCCATGGGTCAGCTTCTGGTGTTTTCTCCTGTCCACCTGATGAATCTGGGCATCTTGGGGCATTGTAGTAATTGCCTCATGTTCACTGACAACCCTCTCCTCCTACCACCCAACACTACAACCTGTGAGAGATGCACTTATATAGCCAAACTGGAAGCCAAGCTCTGTCCAGCCAAGAATGGACTAGACAGTCAAGAGGAGAAGGTTAACACCTGCACCACACCACACTCAACACACAGTTCTTTAAAACCGACACTACCAAAACCCACACATAGAAACATAAAGCACACACCCACATTCAAGGAGGCTCTCAATAAAAATCTGCCCAAGCAACAGAGACCTCCCAAGCTGAAACGCAGACAACCACCACCCTCAACACTACCTAAATGACACATAGCCCAGAAAATCAGTGTGCCACTCAACCTCAGTCCATAAGGCAAAACAATGTACCCAACACACTAGTCATAGGTGACTCTATAGTCAGGCACACTGATGTCCCACTCACCAGGCTAAATAAGGAGAAAGTTACTGTCAACTGCCTGTCGGGTGCCAGGATCCGCCACATAATGCACACACTCAGATCACTCCACAACAAGTACAAATATAACTCTGTCATTGTCCATGTTGGTGTGAATGACCTGAGACGTACCTCCCTGGACTACATGAAAAAAGACATGGAGGAGCTCTCGGATCTTGTAGCCCAGGCAGATGTCACCCTAGCCCTGAGTAGCATCCTGCCATCGCCCAGAATGATACCACAGTACAAGGACAAAATGACTGACTTCAACAATTAGCTAAGCTTCTGATGTCATTCTAAGGGGATTCAGTATCTGTCTACTTGGGACGACATGGTCGACAGACCACGATGCTTTGCCAAAGATGGCCTGCACCTGTCGCCCCTGGGATTCCGGATACTAGCTAAGGCTCTTGCCACCCCTATAGTGCCTTTTTTAGGCAAGGTTCAAATGCTAAATTCACCACCATAACAGGTACAAGCAAGCAAACTCTGAGAATAATGCTACTCAATGCTAGAAGTTTAAACCTCAAAATACACTCAGTCAAGGCACTCCTTAAAATGGAGAGCATCGACATCTGTGCAGTGACAAAGACCTAGTTCAAGGCTGCAGAGAGCACCCCTGCATTACCAGGCTATAATTCATACCACACCATTCGGCCACCTAACCTGGACCGAAACACTAAAGGTGGAGGCGTGTCCATATTCATTAAGGATATCCACACCTACAGGCTAGTTGCTCAATATAATGCATCCAAAATTATCCAAGTCCAACTAACACTGAGCAAGACTGCAATCCAGGTTGTAACTTGTTACAGATCCCCCACCATGCCCCAGGATTCCCACTCTTCATTTCTTAAGATACTTGAAAATATTATGGTACAACCTAATACCTTAATTATGGGTGATTTCAACTACCCCAAGATCACAAGATCAACTGGGAAACTACTCATGTACCAACTCATTCGCTCAATGTTTTCTGGAATTCATAAATTCCAACACCTTGGATTAGCTTGTCCACACCCCCACCAGGGGCAGCAATATCCTGGACCTGGTCATTACCAATATGGGTAACCAGTGTTCCACACCAGAGGTCAACTCCTCGCTGGTCAGATGTGACCTCAAGCTAATCACCCTAGACATCCATATCCTACCCCCACTCCACATTAAGGAAACCACCATCAAAAACTACTCCAAAGCCAACTTCAAGCTTCTTAAGATAGAAGTGGAAAACTTCATGACACCCATGAAGATGAAAAATAGAGGTACGGCTGCTGAATCTTACACAAATGCACTGTATAAGCACATACACAAGTGCATGGATCGTGCCATCCCCAAAAGAACCAAGACGCTATCCTCCAAAAAAAGGAAGCCAATCTGGTGGTCCCCTGCCATAAACAAACTCTACAATAGAAGGAATAAGCTGTTGCATGAAAAAGTATGAAAATAAAATCACCACTGATTCCAAAGACAATCACAAAGCATTCTACAGCTATGTCAAGAATTTCAATGGCAACAGTCAGATCTGCTCTAAGCTACAGCACAATCGCACTAAATATACAGAACCAACCGATATTGCCAAGATCCTGGAAGATAGGTTCACTGCTAACTTTACCCCCTCTTACCCTCCAAAGGGCCCATCTTAATACCGGAAGAATGCAAAGCCCCTGTAATCACAGATGAACAAGTAAAGACCGGACTCTCCAAAGCCAAGAACACAGCATCCATGGGACCAGACAACATCCCAGCCTGTGTACTGCACGAACTACAGAATGAACTGTCACCCCACCTAAGTACCATGTTCAATCATAGATTCTCCTCAGGCTATGTTCCTACTGAATGACACACAGCGACGGCTATCCCACTCCACATAGGTGGTGCCACCATGGACCCTGGACACTACCGCCCCCTTAGCCTGACGAGCCTGGTCTGCAAGGCCATGGAACGTATCATCTTAGAGCTTATAAACAAAGACATAGGTAAACTCCAAACCCTGGACTCCACTCAGTTTGGGTTTGTAAAAGGTAGATCATGTCTACTAAACCTGATTGACTTCTTTGAAGCAGTCACTAGCAGCATAGACAAGGGCAAGGTAATGCACACAGTCTATCTTAACCTCACCATGGCTTTTGATACCATCCCCCACTCTGGAATTATAGATAAACTCACTAAACTGGGCATAAATCTCTATGTCACAAGATGGGTGGCCAACTGGCTTACTGACGGAACCCACACAGTAGAAGTAGCCGACTCCAAGTTTGACTTCAGACCAGTGACGAGTGGAGTACCACAGGGTTCGGTCTTGGGTCCTCTCCTGTTCAGCATCTACTTCTCTGAAGTGCAGGCCAACACAGAAGGTCTTTGGATAACATAGTTTGGTTCATAGGTTCATAGGTTGGTACTAGACTATCGGCCCTAGGGCCTATGCAAGCCTAGCCATAACAATTCCCAATTCCCTGGATATTTCTTCCCACAATATTTACTTCTCTGGGCCCCTGTCTAGCAGGGTGAATGACATGATCCCTGGGGTGAATTTCCTATCTCCCATCCAATCATCAAGTTTCCTTTTGAAAAGGGCCAATGAGGCACTCTGCTTGACATGTATTTGTATATCTATTTTATTTGTATTTGTATTTTCTATTTGTATGTATTTGTATGTCTATTCCAGAGTATGGGGAGTCTCTGGGTCAGTAACCTATCCCTCCAGCATGTTTTGTTCATTGTGATGACAAGGTTTAGATCCCTGGAGCGTGTGGCTCTGAGGGATTGGGATTTCTTTAAGTGGAGCATGTCCAACAGCTCAGGGTTTGACATGGCCTTGTATGCTAAGCAGAGATCGCCTCTGAGTAGACGATATGCCACAGAGTATAGCTGGAGTTTTTTTAGACGATCAGCATATGGCATCTGCTTTAGGCCTGTGATTCTTTTAGTGAGGTATTTCTGTGGCCTTTCCAGCTGTTGAAGATGTCATGTGAGGTACATACCAAACGGGGCATTATACTCTATAATGGGTTTAATGAGGGATGAGTACAGTGGAACAATGACCTCCTTTTTTCTGGATGAAAAGCTCTTAGTGATGAGGTGTGCCACATAGAAGGATTTCCTGACTGTTGTGGTGATGTGGTTATCGAAACTGAGACCACTGTCCACCTGTGTCCCTAAGTCTCTCATCACACTTTCAATGTTTAGCGTCCTGCCACCTATGTGGTTATTCATGGGTACATGTTTTTTTCCAAAGGGGATAACTATACATTTCTTGGCATTAAGCTTGAGCCCATGGCTCTGGCACCAGGCATCTGTTTCTGTAAGGCCTTTTTGTAGAATATCCACATAATTTGGGGATTCAGTAATGGCTCCCAGTTTGCAGTCATCTGCAAACTTTGTTAGCCAGAGTCCCTTAGTGTTGGCCTGTACTTCAGAGAAGTAGATGCCAAACAAGAGTGGTCCCAGGACTGAACCCTGAGGTACTCCACTTGTCACTTGTCTGGAGCTGGATTTGGAGTCGGCTACTTTTACAGTCTGGGTTCTGTCAGTAAGCCAGTTGGCAACCCATCGAGTGACATAGGGATTTATGCCCAGCTTAGTAAGTTTATCTATGATTCCAGAGTGGGGGATGGTGTCGAAGGCCTTGGCGAGGTCCAGATAGGCTGTGTGAACCACCTTACCCTGGTCCACAGCTCTGGAGACTGATTCAAAGAAGTCAGTCAGATTCAGGAGACAAGATCGGCCCTTCACAAACCCAAACTGGGTGGGGTCCAGTGTTTGAAGGTTGCCAATGTCTTTGTTTATAAGTTCCATGATAATGCGTTCCATGCCCTTGCAGATCAGGCTTGTCAGACTGATGGGATGGTAGTTCCTGGGATCCAAGGCGGATCCTCCCTTGTGGAGCGGGATAACTGTAGCTGTGCGCCACTCAGTGGGCACGAAGCCTGAGGTGAGGCTATGATTAAACATGACACTTAGGTGAGGTGCCAGTTCATTTTGTAGTTCATGTAGTACACAGCCTGGGATGTCATCTGGTCCCATGGATGCTGTATTCTTAGCTTTGGAGAGTGCAGTTTCTACCTGTGTGGCCGTGATTATCACAATTTGGCAATCTTTTGGTATTGAGATGGGCCCTTTAGGGGGTGAGAGCAGGGTGAAGTTGGCACTAAATCAATCTGCCAGGATATTGGCAATATCCTTGGGATCGGTATATTTAATGCCATTCTGTTGTAGCTCAGAGCAGATCTGAGCATTGCCATTTAGATTCTTGACATAACTATAGAATGCCTTGTGGCTATCTTTGGAATCTTTGGCAATTTTATTTTCGTAACTAGCTTTTGAGGATTTTATGAGAGATCTCAGCTTCTTACTGAGGCTGGTGAGGGAGTTTTTTGCATCCTGGGATTTTCCTCTTTTCTGCAACAGTTTCTTCCTTCTGTTGTATAGTTTGTTTATAGCAGGGGACCACCAGATTGGCTTCCTTTTTTTGGAGAAGAGCATCTTGGTTCTATTTGGGATGGAATGATTCATGCACGAGTGGATGTGCTCGTACAGTGCCTTAGTGTAGGATTCTGCAGTCGAACTTCCAGATCCCGTCTGCATGGGTGTTGTGAAGTTTGTCACTTCTGACTTCAGTAGCATGAAGTTGGCTTTGGAGAAGTTTTTTAAGGAGGTTTCCTTACTGGAGGGTGGGATGTGGATGTCAAAAGTGATTTGCTTATGGTCAGACCTGACCATTAAGTGGGTGACCACTGGTGTGGAGCATCTATCTCCCATGTTGGTAATGACCAGGTCTAGGATATTGGCTCCCCTGGTGGGACAATGGATTAGTTGATCCAGAGCATTGGAATTTATGAATTCCACAAACCGTTGGGGAAAGGAGTTGGTACCCGAGTAGTTTTCCAAATTAATGGCAGGGTAGTTGAAATCATCCAGTATTAGGGTGTTTCATTGTATCTTAATATTTTCCAGTATGTTTAGAAAGGTGTAGTGAAAATCTTGGGGCATACTGGGGGATCTGTAGCAAGCTATAATTTGGATTGCAGTCTTACCTAGTGTTAGTTGCACCTGGAGAATTTCAGATGCATTCTGTTGGGCAACTAGCCTGGAGGTGTGAATATCCTTGGTGAATATGGACACTCCCCCACCTTTAGTGTTTCGGTCTTGGTTTTATGGCCGAAAAGTGTGGTAAGAATTGTAGCCTGGTATTGCAGGGGTGCTCTCTGGAGCCTTGAACCAGGTCTCAGTTACTGCACAGATATTGATGTTCTCCATTTTTAGGAGTGCCTCGACAGAGTGCATTTTGAGGTTTAGACTTCTAGCATTGAGTAGCATTACCTTCAGATTTTGCATGCTTGTATAGGTTACGGTGGTGGTTTTATCCTTTAAACCTTGCCTAAAAAAGGCACTATAGGGGTGGCAAGAGCTTTAGCCAGTAACCTGAATCCCAGGGGTGACAGGTGCAGACCTTCTCTGGCAAAGCATCGTGGTTTGTTGATCATGTCTTCCCAGGCAGACAAATACTGGATCCCCTTTGAATGACACCAGAAGCTTAGCCAATTGTTGAAGTCAATCATTTTGTCCTTATACTGTGGTATCATTCTGGGCGAAGGCAGGATGCTACTCAGGGCAAGGGTCATACCTGCCTGGGTCACATGATCCAAGAGCTCTTCCATGTCTCTTTTCATGTAGTCCAGGGAGGTACATCTCTAGTCATTCACTCCAGCATGGACAATGACAGAGTCATATTTGTACTTGTTGTGGAGTGACTTGAGTGCATGCATTATGTGGTGGATTCTGGCACCTGACAGGCAGCTGATTGTAATTTTTTCCTTGTCCAGTTTGCAGATGACTGCAAACTGGGACACATAATAGAATCACCTAATGATGTAGACATTCTACAAAAGGGGCTTACAGAGACAGATGCTTGGTGTCAAAGTCATGGCCTCAAGCTCAATGTCAAGAAGTGCATTGTTATTCCCTTTGGGAAAAACTCGGTACCCATGAACTACCACATAGGCGGTAGCTCACTAAACACTGAAAGTGTGATGAGAGACCTCGAGACACAGGTGGACAGTAGTCTTTCCTTTGATAACCACATCATCACAGAAGTCAGGAAATCCTTCTACGTGGCACACCTCATTACAAAAGGGTTTTCCTCTAGAAAAAAGGAGGTCATTGTTCCTCTCTACTCATCCCTCATCAGACCCATTATAGCGTACAATGCCCTGTTTGGCATGTATCTCACAAGACACATACAACAATTGGAAAGGCCACAGAAATACCTCATTAAGAGGATTACCGGCCTCAAACAGATGTCATACGCAGACTGTCTCAAAAACCTCCAGCTCTACTCCAGCGCATATCACCTACTCAGAGGCGATCTCTGCCTAACATACAAAGGTATGTCAAATGGAGAGCTGTTGGACATGCTACACTTAAAGAAATCTCAATCTCTCTGAACTACATGCTCCAGGGACCTAAACCTTGTCACCACAATAAACAGAATATGCTGGAGGGATAGATTCCTGTCCCAGAGACTTCCCATACCCTGGAACAAACTACCCATTCGTGTCTAGCAAAGCTCTCATTGGCCCTCTTTAAGAGAAATCTTGATGACTGGATGGGAAATAGAAAATTCACCCCCGGGATCACTTCTGAGGCACTGCTTGACAGGGGCATAGGAAAATAATTTTCTTGGGTGGCGAAAGCGAGGGAACCTTTTTGGCTAGGCTTATATAGGCCCCAGGGCCAATATCCTTGTACCTACCTATGAACCTGCCTTTGAACCTATATACACACACACACACACACACATATATATATATATATATATATATATATATATATATATATATATATATATATATAGATATAGATATATATAAAAAACAACAGAACTTCTATGTTAAAATAATAAAATAAGAGGCTGAACAAAAATACCAAAAAATGCACAGGAGCCAGTATTAAGTGTTTTTATCCTTTATTAGTATCAAGGACTTTGTCAGAAAGCAGTTAGTAATTCAACAATCACAGTTAAATATGAGACAAGGTGGGTAGTTCTAAGGTAGCTATACAGAATAAAACTGACTTCAAAAATAAACATTTATCTGCTCATTCAAACAGCCCAGTCACTGGTAGTGATTAAATAATAATAGTAACATAAAACCAATCCTGGATGTGTCAATAATCTAATACTAATGGCACCATTTCAGGGGACATATAATATTTAAATTTTCATTCAATCTAGGGTGGGCATCCTCACTGAGTTGAAGTTGCCATAGCAACTCCCTAACTTTCAATAATGTATTAGTGTCACCAAAGAACTCATTGACCTTATCCAATATTAGAAAATGAAAACAAGTAACCTGAGAACACAGCAAACTGTATTTAGCTAGTGCATTCTGAATTTCACTATGTTTTACTGCTGACACATGTTCTTTAATTCTAGAGGATAATGTTCTAGAGGGTTTTCCTATATAGAATGACGAACATGAACAGCAAGTAGTAGCATACACAACATGCGTAGACTTACAGTCAAAATGATTGTTAAACACAACCTTAAATCCATTGTGTTTAAATATAAAAGAAGAGTCAGTAAAAATGTATTTGCAAACTACACAGGATCTGCATGAAAACATTCCAGCAGTATTACGAACATCATTTACAGGTGTCAGTAAAAATTGCAAGTCTCTGTTCTCAGACATGGATCTAAGTGTCTTTCTGCTTTTATATGTAAAGGTGAGAGTCAAACCAAGTTTGTTAGCCATCTCTTGACTGCTTGTTAAGATTTCCCAGTTATTATAAATAACATTTTTAATAAACATAGAGTCTCTACAAAATGGTACTGGGAAAATGGTGCATCTCTCAGTACTAACTGTTGTACAAGAAGAAGGTGGTTAAGGCATGGCTGTGAAATGATTATGACAGGCAGTGCTATTTGTATGACCATTATAAAAGTCATGATTAGATCCATTATGAATAAAACCATAAGAGGCAACGCTAGTGTGTTTGGATGTATTCTGAGTAAAGGTGTGGTCCAAAGCAGAACCATGATTGGATGAAAGCTGGGGGTTTATAGCCAATTCTGCTATTACATTGGAGGATAAAGAAGGAGTTGCTACATGTTGGCTCGGTGTTTCTTCTATATTATGTGCTGACTTAGGAACAAACCCATATAAAATAATTGGCTGAAATCTAATATATCTCTGAGGCGTAACTTCAGTTAATAAAGAATCCAGCAAACTCTTAGGGTAGTTTCTTTCCAGTAAGAAGGCTGTAAAAATATTACATTCATTAATGAAGACCCTGTCATCACTAATAATGTGGGATAATCTAATGTATTGACCCTTGGCAAGATTGCTTTTCATGAGAAAGGGGGGCATACTTGTGAATTCCAAGAAATTATTCCTAAATGTCTCTTTTCTGTGTACAGTACAAGACCAAGTAAGAGAATTAGCATTGAACATGACCAAAGTGTCCAAAAAATTAACTTCCTTACCCTAAGCAGAAACTTTAAACTTCAAAAATGGAATATTGGCTGAAATGGAATTAATAAACTCGAAAAAAAAAAGCTGCCCACCACTTTCCCAAACAAAAAAGACATCATCTATATATCTCCTATATAATTAGGGTTTTTTCTTTTTTCACATTGTCAAACATTCAAATGTTCGATCATATGGTCTCGGCCATATGAAGGTCGAACATTTGGATGTTCGATTATGTGAAGTAGACCCATATGCACACACACATGCATATATATATATATATATATATATATATATATATATATATATATATAGAGCTATATATATATATATATATATATATATATATATATATATGTGTGTGTGTGTGTATATATATATATATATATATATATATATATATATATATATATATATATATATATATATATATATTTTCTCTCTCTCTGTACATTTATATGTAAATAATCCCTTATTTAAATTGTAACTAATGTAGTTGCTTTCATTTCGTACTGTAAGTAGTATAGTTGTTAAAAATGACCTTACTGTACTGTAACTATTTTTATGCTAGTAACACACTCTCACCCTTACTCAGCTGTGACATCATTCCTTTTCTGAACTGCAGTTTTATAATTTAGCTATTATTGTGTCTATTAACGGTTAATGAGAATTTCTTAATGCATGTACTAGTGAACTATGACTTTCTCTAGTGAACTACTACTCAAATGATTTTATTTTATGCTAGTTTTAATGTGGAGGTTTTCTCCCCGGGCCTCCACTGAAAATAGGCTCACTATGGCCCAGTAGACCATCCTGATAAATGCAAATAAATAAATTATATATACATATACACACACTCACACACACACACACAGATATATATATATATATATATATATATATATATATATATATATATATGTAGGTCTACCTGAAAACACAGACAGTGCACAACGCCAATGACGAGAACACTGACACCGGAAGATCGACAACAGAGAAGACAGACAGTTGAGAATCCCGACGCTGAGCACACCGACATGTTAAGGTAAGTGTGCGATAGGGATGGACGTTAGGGTCAGGGTGTGGGTAAGGTAAGTGTGTGATAGTGACGGACGTTAGGTTAGTGTGTGGGTCAGGTAAGTGTGCGATAGTGATGGACATTAGGTTTAGGGGCATGTTAAGTGAGTTAGGGTTAGGGTGCGGGTAAGGTAAGTGTGCGATAATGACGGACTTGAGGGTAAGGGGCAGATTAAATGAGTTAGGGTTAGGGTGCGGGTAAGGTAAGTGTGCAATAGTGGCAGAGTTAAGGGTTAGGGGCGGATTAAGTGAGTTAGGGTTAGGGTGCAGGTAAGGTAAGTGTGTGATAGTGACGGAACTTAGGGTTAGGGTTTGGGTTAAGGTTAGTGCATAGATAGTTGTATATGTAAGGTTTAGTGTAGGTTTGTACGATTTTTGGTGTGCTTGTGCTGTGTGTGTGTTTTTCGGAAAAGGTATTTGTTTTGTTGATTGTCGGGATTTTGGTTTGTCGGGCATGTGAAGTTTTGTGTTTTTGAACTTTCTTTTTTTGTCGTTTTTTTTCATGTTGGTTATTTTGTTGTCAGTGTTTTGGTTTGTCGGTATTATCAGGTACACCCATATATATATATATATATATATGTATATATATAATTACCTCAGAAATAGAATAGAATTGCTTACATGCCTCATGGACTTGTAAGTCTGCCACATACCTTTTTCTGTAGCTACATCCCTGCACATGAGATTGTGCTACGCACTCTTGGGGCTCATGCATGAGCACTTCTGCTGCTTGTAAATCCCTGTGGCTGCACCATAGTTCTACACTCACTTCACTCAGTCCTTGCTGCAGCTACAACCAGTATTTTTAATGAGCCGCTCATTGTGCATGTGTACTTGGCTTTATTCATTGTTAATGAACATTGAAGAAACAGAAGATGGATGCATGCAATTTGCAGCCACAATGTTTCTAATTCCCAGGGTTTATGCATGTGTTTGATTGTTTACATTTTTGTTTTGTTTCTGGAAGCCATGCAGTTAAGATTTTAATATTTGTTGTGATTACTGACATATTTTGAATATTTTTTTATCTTTTCTTGAATTTGTAGCTGTTACAGTATGCTACTGAGCAGTCATAGCTGTCAACCTCTTAGCACAAAACATCTGAACAAAACCAAAAATAATGGGGGAACTAAGCCCACCCCCCAATAATAGGGATAAATCCTAAATATTGCTCTTATAAACGTAGAAAATTGATAGTATAAAAGGTCTTT